>NC_041229.1:99126978-99142357 GCF_002837175.3 Physeter macrocephalus | reverse complement strand
TATATACATACATATATATATGTGTGTGTGTATATATATATATATATATATATGTATATATATATATCTGATTCTTTTCCCTTATAGGTTATTACGAAATACTGAGTATAGTTCCCTGTGCTATCCAGCAGGTCCTTGTTGGTTATCTATTTTATATATAGTAGTGTGTGTATGTTAATCCCAAACTCCTAATTTACCCCCCACCACCCCTTTACTTACCCCTTTGGTAACCATAATTTTGTTTTTTAAGTCTGAACCCGGTTCCCCTGCATCGGCAGGCGGACGCGCAACCACTGCGCCACCAGGGAAGCCCTGTATCAGTTTTTTTAAGATGTATTATCTGGACATAAAAGATACTGTGATACGGGTTCTGATCTCAAGGGGCTTGGAGTGTGCTTGATAAAATGAGGGATTGTGACATTTATAGAATAAAAGACAGATCGTTTGCCACTAAAACTGGATAAAGTGTGGAAGGGCTGTTAAAGAGAACCCCCTGAGTGAGATGGAGGAGACCGTGGGCAAGCTGGGTCAGAGCAAGGGAGAGCAAAGTGTGGCTTTGACGGTAGGAAGGATGAGTCCTAAACTCATACTGAGATAAAATCTGCCCCCTTGTTCTAGTCTCCAGAGCATGGGTGGCAAGCTCACTGGCCTGGCAGGGAATGGAACTCACATAAATGGACCTAAGAATTTATTAAGGGAATTATCATCTAGAATTCATTCTTTTTTTAAACTATTTTATGTTAGAGTATAGTTGATTAACAGTGTTGTGTTAGTTTCAGGTTTACAACAAAGTGATTCACTTATACATATACAGGTATATATTCCTTTTCAAATTCTTTTCCCATTTAGGTTATTACAGAATATTGAGCTAGAATTCTTAAAGTAGAGAATCCATCCATTCTGAATTGGTTGGGGGATATGATATGCACCCACGAAATGACCATGAAATAATTTCAGGGCAGTGTATAAAAATGTGTGTGATTGGAAGGGCAGGAAGCTTATCTCTGTGGCTCATCTTTGGACTTCCAATGCCCAGCACTGTTCCTGATACATTATGAATAATGCGTACTTATTAGAGGGACAAATGAATAAATATCAGAAACAAGGTTTCTTTAATGTCTACAGTAAAGCTGGGTGCATTCCTCATTGCACTGTATATCTGAAAATATTAGAAAAAAATCTACATTATGAATTTTTTTTTTTTTTTGGCCCTGCCACTCTGTATGTGGGATCTTAGTACCCCGACCGGAGATCGAACCCACGTCCCCTGCATTGGAAGTGCAGAGACTTAACCACTGGACTGCCAGGGAAGTCCCTGCACTAGGAGTTTTAATTGTGTGGTGTTTTTAAATTGGTTTAGCACGCGTCTTGGTTTATTTACGTTTTCAAAAAATATCTGTTTATTTTTTTGAATACCTTTACACTGTACAAAAATCAAAAGTACAAAAGTTTACAGTGAGCTGTTCCCAGCCATCCAGTTCTGCCCCTTGGAGGTAGTCAGTATTTTCTACTTTTTACATACCCTTTCAAAAGAATTCTGGAATATACCAGGAAATAGCTATAGATGTAAATGTACGACGTGTAGCTATAGATAAATTATTGTGTTTTTACTTAGGTACTTTCAGACCTTTTCCATGTTAACCTTTTGAACACTACTCTCTTCAGCATTAACTAACATTATATAATAGAGGAGGAAGGAAATGTGTCCTATGATAAGATTCTTGAAGGGAAATGAGCATTTTGGATTAGTGAGATAATGTGAGGTTATTCCAGGCAGTAAAAAGTGGATAAGTAGAGGCCTGAAGGCAGACAGTAACAGATCACATTCAGGAGACTGCAGGGAACCTGGCTGGCTTTGAACAATGGAGGCTTTTTACTGAGTAATAAAAGATGAGATTGGAAAGGTAAAGTGAGGGCAGGGGATGGGAGACTTGGAATGTCCATCTGATGCTGCGAATTCCATGCTGGAAGCAATGGAGAATCATTGTAGTTCTCTGATCAGGAAGTATTAGATAGATGGTCGCAGTAGCCCAGCTGGAAAGGAGTTGAGAGAGATGGAATCTCAGGACAAGAGTTGACGAAGGATAAGTTGGGCAGTTTTGTAATTTGTTCTGTTTTGTAATTTGTGGTTTTTCCTTTGAACGTTTTATAATAACTGTTTTGGAGTTCTGCTTTAATAAGTCCAATCCGTCAGCAAGTCTTATCTGACAACTTCTTACCACCTTCTCCACTGACACTGGTCCAGGTCATTTCTAGTTCGAGCTGTTATAATGGTCTCCTGCCTAACTAGTGCCTCTAATTCCACTCTGGCTTGCCCACACCTAATTCCTCACTCGGCTGCCACAAGGATCTTGTAAATCAGATTCTTTCACTCATGCTTGAAACAAAATGGCTCCATCACCCTTGGAATAAAACTGCAGCTTTTACCCTGAGGATCCTATGTGATCTTTGCCTCTTTTTCCACCATTTTTTTCCTCTCACTCATTCTCACTCCCTCTAGCCTGACTGACCTTTTCTACTTTTCTTTTTATGTGTCAGTCTTTCTCCTTCCTCTGGGCCTTCCTTCCCTCTGGATTGCTTTTCCCACAAATATCAATATTTCTAGATCTCAGTACATCACTCAAATATCTGCTCAGATATCACCTCCTTAGAGAGCCTTCTCTGATGACCCCCATCTAAATCAGTTTTTCCTCTCCATTCCACCCTCTGTCATTTGTCTCAATATATAACTTATATCTTATCCCCACCTGAGATATACATCATATATTTATTTCTTTAATTGCTTATTGTCTATTACCCAGAGAATGTAAACTGCATGACGGCAGACACTTGGTTGGTCTTGTACCTTGTTCTATACCAAGAGCCTAGAGCAGTGATTGGCACAAACCAGGGGCCCAATAAATATTGCAAAATAAATGAATAGAAAGAAGATAAGGTTAATTGTTGACCTGTGGTCATCGTAAGAGATAAAGTATCATCTTCATATATTCAATTTCCTATTGCCAGAAAAGATTTGCAAACAGAGGAAGATTAGTCAGATTTCATTTGCCCTGAGGAACTTAGAATGAAAAGGAAATGAAAGCATTTTTATTGGTGTTACAATGTTAGATTCTCCCAGTGCCTTGGAGGAAGGTTAGCAAACGACTAAGAGGTCATGCAGAAGATGCCAGTGAGGATGATTCTCTTTATGGTTCTCTTCTTGATACAGGTTACAGTGAAAGCAGATACCAGCAAGAAACACTTACCAGACAAGCATGATCACAAGGCCTCCCTGGACTCGATGCTGGGGGGTTTGGAGCAGGAACTGCAGGACCTTGGAATTGCAACAGTGCCCAAGGGCCATTGTGTTTCCTGCTGTAAACCGATTGCTGGAAAGGTGGGATAGGCCAAGACATTGATCCTACAGCCATCTATGTCTGTGTGTATGTCTGTCTCCATCCCACGAAGGATTGCTCTTTCTCCTTATATTCTAAGACAGTTTAGTAATTGTTACTGATCCCTTACAGTGCTCCAGGCACTGAACAAAGCACCTTACAAGTATTCCTTTATTTAATGGTCACATTAGCCCTTCAGTGGTCACAAGCCCTTTATAAAGATGAGGAACCCGAGGACTCAGGGTCATTAACTGACATGTCCAAGGTCTAGCAGGAGGTAGAGGTAAGATCCAAACCCAGGAGAGTCTGGCTCCCGAGTTTGAGGTCTTAACCATTTTCTTGTACTGCCTTCACCCAGAGGAACTTTCTCACTGCTCCCTCTGTTCAAACATTCTGGGTGTAAATCAATTGATGTCGATTATTAGCTGCACTCGGCTCCATATCATGGCCGCAAACTCCTGCTCAGGCATCATCCTTCACCAAAACCATAATAAAGGGCTTTGAGATCTGATTTTGCATGGGGTGTGAGATGAGGTGTTCAGATCAGAGGAATAAAAACTGTCATTGGCCTTCTCCTCTTCCAGGGGTCCCTTCCATGCCAAGATATAGTTAGTTATCTCTTGTCCATCACTGCTATGCTCTATTTTGTTTCTCCCATCCTCTGGGGCAATATAGTGAAAATGATCATTTATAGGCTTTTCTCAGCGTGATCACTCAGGAAAGTTGGGCACTGTTTTACTATCCATAAAGTACGGACAAGAGACCACATGGGTAGAACCTCGGTCTAGGCCTCAGTGTTGTGTAACTCCAGGGGGGAGTCGTTTACATGGAATACTGTCGGAAGGGCGCCCTCCAGAGTCGTGCCCCCTGTGGACCCTAGAGCCCCCAACTGGGCCCCTACGTGCCAGGCTTTGTTTTGTTCTCCAGGTGATCCACGCTCTAGGGCAAGCATGGCATCCGGAGCACTTCGTCTGCACTCACTGCAAAAAAGCGCTTGGCTCCAGCCCCTTCTTTGAGCGGAGTGGCTTGGCCTACTGCCCCAAGGACTACCACCACCTTTTCTCTCCACGCTGTGCTTACTGTGCGGCTCCCATCCTGGGTGTGAGTAAACCGCCCTCCACCTGCGTTCACGTAGCTCTTACTCCTCACTTCGAGCTGGGGTCATGTTTTACTGCTCTGTAGCATTTTAATCTCTCCAGTGTGTTTCCTTTCCAGAAAGTGCTGACGGCCATGAACCAAACCTGGCACCCAGAGCACTTCTTCTGCGCTCACTGTGGAGAGGTGTTCGGTGAAGAAGGTATGACCCAGGGTGGTTACAAGAAGACCAGCAGAGCTTTTCCCTGATCTGCTTTGTTGGTCCTGGTTCTTGCCTCTACCATCCAAGTGCCCATTTCAGTACCAAATGCCATCCCTCCCTACCTTTTTCCAACATGGATGAATTTTGTTTAAATTGACTTTTTTAGTCGAAGAAATACAAATGCATAGTTTAAAAATGCAAATATTACTTCAAGACTAATATTAAGAAGAACAGTCCCTTGCTTTTCCTTTTTCCACTGCCAAATCCAGTTCTCCTCTGTAAATTTTTTAGCTTCTTCTATTAGTTATCTGTATGTTTTAAATAATATATTACTATATACTGATTTCTTTTCCCCCAGTTTTAACCATTATGTATTAACTTTCTATCAGGAGAGATGAGGATTTAGAAATTTTATTACTACCCCACCTACCCCCAACATAATTCCTCCCCCATTCTCTCAGTTATAATTAGGTCATAATTATAGGTCAGATCAGTATTCAGTGTGTATATGTTGACAGTCACATAAATATTGCTCACAGCTGAGCCACGTAACAAACTGATATAGTAGAGCATGGATTTGGGGGTTAGACTGTCTGGTTCACATCTGGGCTGTGGTATGTATCAGCTATGTGATGTTGTTCAAGTCATTTAACCTCTTTGTACCTCACTTTCCTCATGAGTAAAATGGGCCTAATAATAATGCTTACCTTCTAGGGTCATTATGAAGATTTTAAGAGACAGTATCAGTATAGCGTTTACAACAGTGCCTGGCACATGGAGACTGGTAATGATGATGATTATCATTATCATGGTGTCCTTTTCACATACATTTGTTTTTTCCTGAAGTTAATATTTGGATCCCTTTTTCATTAGCCTAATTTTCATTGTACTTATCACTAATTTATCTGACAGAGCTGTGAAGTCCTTCTCAACAGGGTCAAGCACATCTGGTAATATGTCAGTTCCATTTGTTTTCTTCTTGGAGACACATCTGTCCAGGAGGCTTTGAACCCTCTGTTCCTGCCTAAAACGGTTTCTCCTCAGGCCTGCTGAGGAGCCGCTATTCTGGGCCGTTATCTTGGGAATTATTTTTACTATTTCCCTCTATCTTTCAATACATGTTATTGCCTTTATTTTGGTGGAGCACACCTCCAGTAGCTTCTGAGAAAGAATGAATAGGAGGTAAAAGTTTTGAAACCTTGACTATCTGAAAATATTTTGTCTACCTTAAGTTGCCCGGACATAGAATTCTAGGTGGAAACTATTTCCCTTCATCATTCTGAAGACATTGCTTCACTGTCTTCCAGCTTCCATGGTTGAGAGGTTTTTTCTTAAAATTTTGTTCTTGTTCCTGATCCTTTCTATGTGACCTGTTTTTCCCCTTTTGCAAGCTTTTTTTCCTTCTGTTTTCTGAATTTTCTTGACTTTTTTCTGACTTCTTTTTATGTTTCTTTAGAACAAATATGATTCATGCATGGAAACAGAAAGCTTCTTTATTTTTTCTGTTCCTGTCCTTTTAGAATTAACTCAGTGGGAAAAGTTTTCTTCTAAATAAAGATTTGGGCAGTCCCATGTCTTTTTTTATTGTTCTTAATAAACTCTTCTAAATAGAAAATTTAAGACACAAAACACAAATCTAAGTCCTTAGGTAATTCAGTCTGTGCAAGAGCTAAAGCTTTCCAACTTTAAAGTGACAGCTACTCTCTCCCCTGCAGCCTTTAAGCTGCAGGAGGCCAGGGAAGGGGGTTGTGGCTTTTCATTGGTCCTTTCTTGCTTCCACTCGCATACCCATTGCTAATCTTGATAGCTGACCCCTCCAGGGTTGAAACGGGTGGAAGAGGTGAGACTGGAGGGCAGGAAAGTTCTAACTTGTCTAACTTGCTTTTGCTTTGTGCTCTCCAGGCCTGGCAGATATTTAACTCTGACTTTCTTTTTTTACTTGGAAGTTTTTGTGGATTCAGTCCGGATCCAATGACAAATTCTTGGTGGCCCTTTACATGTCTTGGCTGGCTGTTCTCGCCTTAGGTCATGGATCTTTGAGGATCCATTCCACAGAGACTCTTTTCTGCAGGATTTTCATTGTTCCCTCGAGTTGATCACTTAGAAATGATTATAATGGTTCCAGATTAACTCTTTCACTCATAGTTTCAAATATGGACCATGGGAAACTTGCATATTTCTCTTGCAGTCAGTGGGGACTGCAGTTAATTTCAGGCGCATCACTCTATTCAGCTGCCATAGGCCCCTTCAGCCAGATGCTCACCTGGGATGAATCAAGTACCATCAGCTGTATCCCGCTAATGGCAGGGGACCCGTACCCAGCTCTCTGAGTGGTCCCACTGAGTTCCCTCTCTTGACTTGAGGTTAGCCGGAACCATACCCCATGCTTCTTGGTGGTGGTGGTGGAGCACACATAGCACAGTTTTCTCCAAAGAAATCCCTCTCTCAATTTCCCCTTCTCTATACCTGTTTTATATCCTAGGTGTGAGTGAGGAGTTCAAGATTTGTGCAAACAGTCCGTGGCTATCTACTTTGAGGGATGTCTTGCAGCCCACTTTGAATTTTGACGTCTATTACATCTTGATGTCTTATATCTTGTTACAATGGTCTTTGCCAAATGCTGCTGACCTTTGGTTGCCCATTTTTTATTTAAGAATGAATGAGACACTAAAATGCTAACTGGAAGCTCTGTGGGTAAGGCAGAACGTGTTGACTGGTGGACTCAACTGTATGGTACTCAGGTAGGGTGCTCTGGCCATTTTGCTGCGGGACCCCTGACTATTAATATTTTAGGTCTTTCTTCTTGAATAAATTTTACCAAAGAGATATTCTCCTTTGTTGACATTACAAAAGTTAGTAAAAGAGATTGGGGGATGGGGTTTTCACCATTCGGCATGCCAACTTTTATTTAATTCTCAATTTTTAGCAGAAAGCTTGACTTCTTTTCTTATGATGTCCAGTATCCCTGATCATTGAGACCCTCTGGTTTGAAATTTATAGAAATAATCACTGCATCTTATGGTAAGATGAGAGATCTGATTTTCTGACAGCTCTTCAGACTTTCAACCAATCCTGTTTTCAGCCTTGAAGACTATTTTATGCATTCAGTTCCTGAGCCCCTTTGATATTTTGGAGCTCAGGATGGCTTGAGTTTTATTGGCACCTCCCCTCTTCAGAGATTTAGGTTTCAGTTTGTTTTTTCTTTCTGCCAAGCTACATGCCACTCTAATACCTACTTTAAGTTTTGGAGAGTTTTATCGATATCTCATCTGTGGCATGTCCTTTTCTTTTCTCTTTTTTCCTATGAGTCTTTTTTTTTTTTTGCGGTACGCGGGCCTCTCACTGTTTTGGCTTCTCCCATTGCGGAGCACAGGCTCCGGACGCGCAGGCTCAGCGGCCATGGCTCACGGGCCGCACAGGCTCCAGACGCGCAGGCTCAGCGGCCATGGCTCACGGGCCCAGCCGCTCCGCGGCATGTGGGATCCTCCCGGACCGGGGCACGAACCCGCGTCCCCTGCATCGGCAGGCGGACTCTCAACCACTGCGCCACCAGGGAAGCCCCCTATGAGTCTTTTTGTTTTAAATAATTCTTTAACTATTGTGGTGATGTTTCAAGAGGGCGTGAAGATAAACCTGTGTGTTGTGCCATTCTCCTGGAGGTCAGGTCCTAAATATCAGGCAGGTTATTATGTATATTCCTAACTATTATTCATTTAATCCCCAGCACAACTTTGAGAGAATAATTTTATCCCACATTTTACCAAGTTATAGATGGAAACACTGAGCATCAGGGGGGTAAAGTGATTTTTTTTAAGTCATGCAACTAGAAAATCAAAGAATTGTAATTTAAATTCAGGTCTCATTTCAGCAAGCTCCGTGTTTTGTTCTGCACCATCATAACTGCCCCTTGACAGAGACTCAGTCCCTCTTCTGCTGTTGTTGTCTCTGTACTTTCTTGGCACCAACACGGTACACTTTATTTGAAGACAGACCTGGATAGAGCAGCACTGATAAAATCCATTGTCCAAGTGCTTTGTAGTAATTTGCTTGCACACTGAAGCTTGTTCAATGCTTTTCACAAATCATTAGGTCTTTCATTTTTAGATTGCACTTTGGTTAAGCAGCATTTTTCATTGAGATTTAATCTAAGTCATGGTCAGTTTATATTGCACCGGTAGCCTTAGAAGTCTGAGGGTTTGTTGAGTAGAACAGTCAGCAAGTGAATACTGCTCACAGATGATTATGATGTGGAAGTTGCCTGAGAGCAGAATAACAGGATGCAGACATATTTCAAGAAGAGACGTAAGTTAGATACAAAAGAGAAATACCCTATTCATAGGATGATCAGAAAGTGCCATGAAGGTAGCTAGTTCTTAACTGTTTTTGACTTGGACCCCTTCTAACCAGACAAGGCTGATTTGGTCATTTATGACTTTACATGAAAATATGAAGCCACACCTAAAACATACTTATTGAGACGAGTGACAAAAAAGGCCATTTGCTAATCAGAAGCTCCTCTTGGGTTGTATTTTTGCTTTCATCCTTTGTTTTCTGTAAATGGTCTCCTGCCATATGGTTAGTCCATTAATTAGTCCAAGGCATCCTGCCTTGCCCCAAGTCACATAGTCACACACAAAGTTTCTGTAATGACAGCTTAACTACTGAGCCTCCGGGGAAATTAAATTCGTCTGCATTTTTGTTTCAGTTCAGAGAATTCCTCTTTAAGGTTCAAGTTTCTAAGCACGTTGGGCCTTAGCATCCTCCCTAGGGACCAGGTCCTCAGTGCCTATGTCTTTCTTTTTAATTGTTCATTATCCAGGCCATGCAGGTGCTCCCTAATTTCCCCTGTGGCTAAGAGCCTCACCAGAGTATAAACACCCTTCTTCTCTCTAAGGCACTTTTAATCGTTAGTGTTTCTCATCCGTCCTCCAGAGGTAATAGGCCCCAGAGAGAGCCTCCAGGAAAGTTAGTGCTGAAACTTCCTCAATTTATTGGATTACTAAATGCAGGGGTATCACAGCAAGTTTGGCTGATTGCTTTTGATTCCTCTCCTGAGACTCACCTGAGTTGAAACGGAGGCTGTTACTTCTCTGCTGCCTCATTCTTGAGACCAGATACTCTGTAAATGCCTAGATGAGGGTCATTCCTAGGTCAGTCGGAATGTCTTACAATTTTCTCAAGTAACACCTACTTATAGGCAAGCACAGTTTTACGCCACTTGCTTTATGAAGCATCAGCATCACCTTGGGGACTTGTCGAGAATGCAAATTTTCAAGCCCCATCCCAAACCTGCTGAATCAGAAACTCTGGGTGGGATGGGGCCCAGCAGTCAGCATATTGACAAACTCTCCAGGTGGTGGATGCACGTTATAGTTTGTGTGCCACACAAAAGCAAGAAAGATGGTTGTGAGTGTTGGTTTGTTTTTCTTAAATAGCAGGACTGCCTGCTTTCAGTTTATTTATTTATTTACTTACTTATTTATGTATGTATGTATGTATGTATGGCTGCGTTGGGTCTTCGTTACTACGCACGGGCTTTCTCTAGTTGCGGTGAGCAGGGGCTACTCTTGCTGCGGAACACGGGCTTTAGGCACACGGGCTTCAGTAGTTGTGGCACACAGGCTCAGTAGTTGTGGCTAATGGGCTCTAGAGCTCAGGCTCCGTAGTTGTGGCACAGGGGCTTAGTTGCTCCGCGGCATGTGGGATCTTCCTGGACCAGGGATTGAACCTGTGTCCCCTGCACTGGCAGGCAGATTCTTATCCACTGCACCACCAGGGAACCCCCATGCCTGCTTTCAGTTTTGTACTTGATCAGACTCTAGACATTCTTCGATAAAGTGAAAAAGCAGAGTGAGCTCTTCTGCGTCTCAGGGATAGAAAAGAAGAATACAGGACAGCTTATAAAATTATTAGTTTACATTCTTAGATATAGAGACCTCAGAAGTCTATTAAATTGTCTGCTTTTCCAAGAAAGCATAGTTGGACAAGGTAAGACATATCAAAAAGTGACTGCAGATAACAGACCACTGCAGCTACATGATTTGGGTCCCAAACCTGGCTACTCCTATTGCCTGTTTTTGGTCTGGCTGCTACTATCAAAGCGTATTTCTAGAAATAATGTTTCTTGGATGGGCTGCTTTCCAATCCACTGTGCGTGTTTTGCTTACATGCTACTTTGGCGGGGCACAGTTAGAGAGCTCTCATATTTACAAAGTTATTGGGTTATGATATTTGGGCTCAGCTGATACTCTCAGTTCCCACAGAGAGGTCAAGGTCAGAATGCATTTAAGCTAGGGGTGTGACATCCAAGTTAGGCTTTGAAGTTAGGCCTAGATTTGAATTTCAGCTCCTCCACTGACATTGGTTATATGTAATTTCTTTGAGCTTCCCTCTTCTCACTTGTAAAATGGGAGGAATGCTGTGAAGAATCTAATTTTGATTTAATACTGTAGGGAGAGCCCTCAGTTGGAACCAGTACAAAGTACTTCCCTGCACAAATGGGATTGCTAATAGTCCTCTTCATTTCAGGTAGACTCTCATTGTAAATGCTAAGGAGAGTTTCTTCCAGAAAATTTCACCTGTTTATACATGTTCTAGTTAATCTTGAAGTGGGGCAAGCCTCTTCTGAAGCTGATGGTCTCAGTTTTGCTATTGTAATATTGTTCACATGTCTGCTCATTCAATAAATATTTATTGAGCAGCTACTATGTATGTGTCAGATACTATTCTAGGTACTAGGGAGACAATGACAAAAAACAAAGTTCTTGCCTTCATGGTGCATATATGCTAGTGAGAAAGACAGTCAATAACCAAACTAGCCAACTAACTAACTAATTAACTAACTTGCTCTATGTGTTAGGAGAGGTTGTGGGGAGAGTGACAGGGTTCTGTTTGAAATAGGGTGATCTGATCAGTTGTTCTCTTAAGCAGACTCCTGAGTTAAGTGAAGAACCAAACCATCTGGGTATCTTGGGAAGTGATTTTTGAAGCAGAGGGAATATATCACTTGAATAAGTGCTTGAGGATGCATTAGTTTATTATATTTCTCTTTTTTTTAAATGTAAAGACAATAAGAAGACTGCATAAAATATCATTTATAATCTATTACCTTCTTAACCTAATGCAACAAAAAATTTGCCCTACCAATATTTTTCTACATTTATTAATATTTATGAATACAAAAGTTATAGTGTATCTGATATTCCTTTTTTTTTACTTAAGCATTTCTCCATGTTGTTTCATAATTTTATAATAATAATTTAAATAATATCAGTTATTCCATTAGGGCTTTCTTTATGTAAACAAATTATACTGGATTATATGCCTGAAGATGTTGATTGAAGCATTATAGTTCCAAATACTGAAAACAACTACAATAAATGTGCTTGTAATAGTATCGTTAGATTACTTCTGATGGCTTAGTAGTGTTGTAATGACTATCTATTTTTTTTAAATTAATTAATTAATTTATTTATTTGTGGCTGCGTTGGGTCTTTGTTGCTGCGCACGGGCTTTCTCTACTTGCGGCGAGCAGGGGCTACTCTTCGTTGTGGTGCGCTTGGCTTCTCGTTGCAGTGGCTTCTCTTGTTGCAGAGCATGGGCTTTAGGCACACGGGCTTCAGTAGATGTGGCACACGGTTCAGTAGTTGTGGCTCACGGGCTCTAGAGCGCAGGCTCAGTAGTTGTGGCGCACGGGCTTAGTTGCTCCGCGGCATGTGGGATCTTCCTGGACCAGGGCTCGAACCCATGTCCCCTGCATTGGCAGGCGGATTCTTAACTACTGCACCACTAGGGAAGTCCCGTAATGACTATCTTTAAACGTAGAATTTTCTTCTCTGTATTATTTGTATGGATTAATTTCCAGGATTGAGATATTTATATATTTAAAAAGAAATCTTTTTTTTTCTTAATCTTTATTGGAGTATACTTGCTTCACAATACTGTTAATGTCTGTTGCACAACAAAGCGAATCAGCCATATGCATACACATGTCCCCATATCCCCTCCCTCTTGAGCCTCCCTCCCATCCTCCCTATTCCACCCCTCTAGGTCATCGTAAAGCACTGAGCTGATCTTCCTGTGCTATGCTGCTGCTTCCCAGCAACCAACTATTTTAAATTCGGTAGTGTATATATGTCGATGCTACTCTCACATCACCCCAGCCTCGCCCTCCCACCCCATGTCCTCAAGTCCATTATCTATGGACTTGAGGTCTATGGTCTACCTCTTTATTTCTGCCCTGCAACTAGGTTCATCAGTACCATTTTTTTTTAGATTCCGTGTATATGTGTTAGCATACAGTATTTGTATTTTTCTCTTTCTGACTTACTTCACTCTGTATGACAGACTCTAGGTCCATCCACCTCATTACAAATAACTCAATTTCGTTTCTTTTTATGGCTGAGTAATACTCCATTGTATATATGTGCCATGTCTTCTTTATCCATTCATCTGTTGATGGGCATTTAGGTCAGTTCCATAGCCTGGCTATTGTAAATAGCTGCAATGAACATTGTGGTACATGTGTCTTTTTGAATTATAATCTTCTCAGGGTATATGCCCAGTAGTGGGATTGCTGGGTCATATGGTATTTCTATTTTTAGTTTTTTAAGGAACCTCCATACTGTTTTCCATAGTGGTTGTATCAATTTACATTCCCACCAACAGTGCAAGAGGGTTTCCTTTTTACCACACCCTTTCCAGCATTTATTGTTTCTAGATTTTTTGATAATGGCCATTCTGACTGGTGTGAGGTGATATCTCATTGTAGTTTGATTTGCATTTCTCTAATAATTAGTGATGTTGAGCATCTTTTCATGTGCCTCTTGTCCATATGTATGTCTTCCTTGGTGAAATGTCTATTTAGGTCTTCCACCCATTTTTTAACTGGATTGTTTGTTTTTTTGATATTGAGCTCCATGAGGTGTTTGTATATTTTAGAGATTAATCCTTTGTCTGTTGTTTCATTTGCAAATATTTTCTCCCATTCTGAGGTTGTCCTTTTGTCTCGTTTATGGTTTCCTTTGCTGTGCAAAAGCTTTTAAGTTTAATTAAGTCCCATTTGTTTATTTTTGTTTCTATTTCCGTTACTCTAGGAGGTGGGTCATAAAAGATCTTGCTGTGGTTTATGTCAAAGAGTGTTTTTCCTATGTTTTCCTCTAAGAGTTTTATAGTGTCTGGTCTTACATTTAAGTCTTCAATCCATTTGGAGTTTACTTTTGTGTATGGTGCTAGGTAGTGTTCTAATTTCATTCTTTTATATGTAGCTGTCCAGTTTTCCCAGCACCACTTATTGAAGAGTCTGTCTTTTCTCCTTTGTATGTTCTTGCCTCCTTTGTCATAAATTAGGTGCCCATATGTGCGTGGGTTTATCAACGGGCATTCTATCCTGTACCATTGATCTATATTTCTGTTTTTGTGCCAGTACCATTCTGTCTTGATTACTATAGCTTTGTGGTATAGTTTGAAGTCAGGGAGCCTGATTCCTCCAACTCCGTTTTTCTTTCTCAAGATTGCTTTGGCTATTTGGGGTCTTTTGTGTTTCCATATGAACTGTAAAATTTTTTGTTCTAATTCTGTGAAGAATGCCATTGGTAGTTTGATAGTGATTTCATTGAATCTGTAGATTGCTTTGGGTAGTATAGCCATTTTCACAATATTAATTCTTCCAATCCAAGAACATGGTGTATTTCTCCATCTATTTATGTCATCTTTGATATCTTTCATCAGTGTTTTATAGTTTTCTGAGTACGAGTCTTCTGCCTCCTTAGACAGGTTTATTCATAGGTATTTTATTCTTTTTGTTGCAGTGGTAAATGGGAGTGTTTCCTCAATTTCTCTTTCTGATTTTTTGTTGCCGGTGTATAGGAATGCCAGAGATTTCTGTGCATTAATTTTGTATCCTGCAACCTTACCAAATTCATTGATTAGTTCTACTAGTTTTCTGTTGGCATCTTTAGGATTTTCTATGTATTGTATCGAGTCATCGGCAAGCAGTGACAGTTTTACTTCTTCTTTTCCGATTTGTATTCCTCTTATTGCTTTTTCTTCTCTGACTCCCATGGCTAGGACTTCCAAAACTATGTTGAATAAGAGTGGCGAGAATGGACATCCTTGTCTTGTTCTGGAACTTAGTGGAAATGCTTTCAGTGTTTCAGTCTGGTTTTGATATCAGGGTGATGGTGGCCTTATAGAATGAGTTTGGGAATGTTCCTTCCTCTGCTATACTTTGGAAGAGTTTGAGAAGGATGGGTGTTAGCTCTTCTCTAAATGTTTGATGGAATTCACCTGTGAAGCCATCTGGTCCTGGACTTTTGTTTGTGGGAAGATTTTTAATCACAATTTCAATTTCATTACTTGTGATTAGTGTGTTCATATTTTCTATTTCTTCCTGGTTAAGTCTTGGAAGATTATACCTTTCTACGAATGTGTCCATTTCTTCCACGTTGTACACTTTATTGGCATGGAGTTGCTTTTAGTAGTCTCTTGGGATGCTTTGTATTTCTGCGGTGTCTGTTGTAACTTCTCCGTTTTCATTTCTAATTTTTTTGATTTGAGTCCTCTCCCTCTTTTTCTTGATGAGTCTGGCTAATGGTTTATCAATTTTGTTCACTTCTAAAAGAACCAGCTTTTAGTTTCATTGATCTTTGCTATTGTTTTCTTTGTTTCTATTTCATTTATTTCTGATCTGATCTTTACGATTTCTTTC
>NC_041229.1:99112786-99126765 GCF_002837175.3 Physeter macrocephalus | reverse complement strand
ATTTCAATTTTCTTAAATTTACTGAGGCTTGATTTGTGACCCAAGATGTGATCTATCCTGGAGAATGTTCCGTGCTCACTTGAGAAGAAAGTGTAACCTGCTGTTTTTGGATGGAATGTCCTATAAATATCAATTAAATCTATGTGGTCTACTGTGTCATTTAAAGCTTTTGTTTCCTTATTTTTCTGTCTGGATGGTCTGTCCATTGGTGTAAGTGAGGTGTTAAAGTCCCCCACTATTATTGTGTTAACTGTCAATTTCCTCTTTTATAGCTGTTAGCAGTTACCTTATGTATTGAGGTGCTCCTATGTTGGGTGCATATATATTTATAATTGATATATCTTCTACTTGGATTGATCCCTTGATCAATATGTAGTATCCTTGTCTCTTGTAACATTCTTTATTTTAAAGTCTATTTTATCTGATATGAGTATTGCTACTCCAGCTTTCTTTTGATTTCCATTTGCATGGAATATCTTTTTCCATCCCCTCACCTTCAGTCTGTATGTGTCCCTAGGTCTGAAGTGGGTCTCTTGTAGACAGCATATATATGGGTCTTGTTTTTGTATCCATTCAGCCAGTCTGTGTCTTTTGGTGGGAGCATTTAATCCATTTACATTTAAGGTAATTATCGATATGTATGGTCCTATTACCATTTACTGAATTGTTTCGGGTTGTTCTTGTAGGTCTTTTCCTTCTCTTGTGTTTCTTGCCTAGAGAAGTTCCTTTAGCATTTGTTGTAAAGCTGGTTTGGTGGTGCTGAACTCTCTCAGCTTTTGCTTGTCTGTAAAGGTTTTAATTTCTCCATCAAATCTGAATGAGATCCTTGCCGGGTAGAGTAATCTTGGTTGTAGGTTTTTTTCCTTCATCACTTTAAATATGTCCTGCAACTCCCTTCTGGCCTGTAGCATTTCTGCTGAAAGATCAGATGTTAACCTTATGGGGATTCCTTTGTGTGTTATTTGTTGTTTTTCCCTTGCTGCTTTTAATATGTTTTCTTTGTATTTAATTTTTGACAGTTTGATTATTATGTGTCTTGGCGTGTTTATCCTTGGGTTTATCCTGTATGGGACTCTCTGTGCTTCCTGGACTTGATTGACTATTTCCTTTCCTATATTAGGGAAGTTTTCAACTATAATCTCTTCAAATATTTTCTCAGTCCCTTTCTTTTTCTCTTCTTCTTCTGGGACCCCTATAATTCGAATGTTGGTGCATTTAATGTTGTCCCAGAGGTCTCTGAGACTGTCCTCAGTTCTTTTCATTCTTTTTTCTTTAATTCTTTTTTCTTTATTCTGTTCCGCAGCAGTGAATTCCACCATTCTGTTTTCCAGGTCACTTATCCGTTCTTCTGCCTCAATTATTCTGCTACTGATTCCTTCTAGTGTAGAGTTCATTTCAGTTATTGTATTGTTCATCTCTGTTTGTTTGTTCTTTAATTCTTCTAGATCTTTGTTAAACGTTTCTTGCATCTTCTTGATCTTTGCCTCCATTCTTTTTCTGAGGTCCTGGATCATCTTCACTATCATTTTCTGAATTCTTTTTCTGGAAGATTGCCTATCTCCATTTCATTTAGTTGTTTTTCTGGGGTTTTATCTTGTTCCTTCATGTGGTACATAGCCCTCTGCCTTTTCATCTTGTCTGTTTTTCTGTGAATGTGGTTTTTGTTCCACAGGCTGCAGGATTGTAGTTCTTCTTGCTTCTGCTGTCTGCCCTCTGGTGGATGAGGCTATCTCTACACTGATATTTCTAATATAAGATTACAGGTTTTTTCCTTTACTGAAATTGTTTTATATTATGCTTGTATCTTTTTTTCACACTGAAAACCTTGCCTACCAAGGGTATTACCAAATTACCATAACTGATTTTTTGCTTTCTTATAAATCTACCCATATTATTTCAAAGAAATCAATATAAATGTTGCAAAAACAAGATTATTGAAAAAATTTTAAAATTTCTTTTTAGCTCTTTTTGTCTTTAGGATAGATCCAGTATGACTCTACAGTCAAAATGCTGTGTTTTAAAGCCACGTGAATGAATCATTGCCTTTCTTTAGTCATATCATCAATTTGATATACAGTTAAGTTAATTTGCTTAAACTTGATTTAATTTTTAGGGATTGATTCTTTTTCTATTTTATTTTATATTTTTAAAAACTTTATAAAACAATACTTTAAATCATGCATCCGGTTAGGAACTCTTGTATTAGCTATATTTTTCTGAGATATAATTAGCAGATATTTTCCTCAGTTTGTCCTTTGTCTTTGTCTTTGCTTATGATGTTTTTTGGTCGTGCATAAGTCATTCATATGTATTTTTAATGTAGCTAAATTTATTAGTTTCTGACTTGCTTTTGAAATGTGAGCCGTTTTTATTACAATTTTCTCATTCCCCAATTAAAGAGGAGCCTATCCATATTTAATTCAGGTATTTGTAGGGTTTCCATTATTATATTTAGATCTTGCATCGATTTGGAAATTATTACTTAATAGTACTTTATTTTTAAATATTAGGCCCTAGGGATATAATGTGACCAGAGCAACAATATCTAGTTTCTTTCAGAGCAGATGTTCCACTGATGGACGACAGACCACAAAATTTCATATAATGGAAAATGTTATAAAAACAGTAAAAAAAGATGAAGTATAGATACAGGCTAAAGAGATGCCTCTCTGATAAGATGATATTTGAGCTGATTTCTGAAACACAAGGTGAAGCTAGCCATATCAAGGCCCGGGGCAGAACTGTATAGGCTGAGGGAATACTCAGTACAAAGGCATTGAGGAGGAATAGACCTTAATGCTTATTAAATGCTTACTATGAACCAGGCACAATACGGAAACACTTTACCTGCATTATCTCATATATTTCTTCTAAGAGCCCTTTGGGGTAGGTATCTGTTAGCACCATTTTGAATATGAAGACCCTGAGTTTGGGAGAGTTTAAATCATTGGCCTCTTCTCAGTCTCTAACTTGGTTTAAGATCTCACAGTGCAGTAGTGAACCCTTGATTTTTCTCTCTCCAGGCTTTCATGAGAAGGACAAGAAGCCATATTGCCGGAAGGATTTCTTAGCCATGTTCTCACCCAAGTGTAGTGGCTGCAACCGCCCAGTGTTGGAAAACTACCTTTCAGCCATGGACACTGTCTGGCACCCAGAGTGCTTTGTCTGTGGGGTCTGTATACTCACTTATCTTTGGATTTAGGGAAAGTCAGGGTTCTCCTTTCTGAGAGGCAGCTGGTAAGAGGGTTCACAGCTCGGGATGAGAATTTGACAGGGGCCTTCTTAAAAGAAACACAAAACACAGCCTCCATTGTGGGCATTTGCTTGTCTCTCTTGCAAATGGGCAATATTCTAGCCTCTATTTGTCAAGAACCCGAGTGAATTCCTGCACTGGCAGGAAACTGGCAGGGATTTCAAGGCTGAAGTTTTGCTGATGCTTTTACTGCTTGACATCTGCCTCCCTTTTCTTTTTCTTGTCTCCACCACCCAGGACTGCTTTAGCAGTTTTTCTAGTGGCTCCTTCTTTGAACTGGATGGACGTCCATTCTGTGAACTCCACTACCATCACCGCCGAGGAACCCTTTGCCACGGATGTGGGCAGCCCATCACTGGTCGCTGCATCAGTGCCATGGGCTACAAGTTCCATCCTGAGCACTTTGTATGTGCTTTCTGCCTGACGCAGCTGTCGAAGGGAATCTTCAGAGAGCAGAATGACAAGACCTACTGTCAACCCTGCTTCAACAAGCTCTTCCCACTGTAATCTCAGCTAAACCCACACCCTCTTCTGATTTGCTATAAAATGTAAACCAAGAGAGGAAAGGGTACATTCGTAGTTACTGACCTTCTGCTCCATAGGCTTACAGAGAAAGCAAAGGTGATGAACAAATAAGGGAACGTCTAGATGTTACATGACTAGGCTTGTGGTATTAAGTTTTGATTTCAAGTCTTTTTTTTTTTTTTTATCAGGTACTTGAATTTAGATCTTGGACCTGCTGTCTAGTGCCTCTGCAGATGTATTTTCCACATGCACACATTCATTCCACACTCGTTTACTCACATTTCTCCATTTTCACCCCTATGATGACTACTCAGATATTCTCTTTTCTGGCCCTCATAACTGGGTCTTTTAAGCTGCCTGCATTTCCCTGTGACTCACTTTCTCACAATCACTGCTGCAGACTTCATTCTTGCTGTTAGGAATCATGATATCACTCTTAAGCTCCTTGCATTTCCCTTCAGTGTATTTCTTTTTCAAGAGAAAGTTAGATTTTTAACTGGACAACTTTGAATACTGACATCATTGATAAATAAAGTAGCTTGTGGTTTTAATGACTCAATGTCATATTACTTTGGTAAATAAACTTTCTGCTTCCCATGTTATATACTGGGCACAATGTGCAATTAAATTTGTATCATACCTCTTGTTTACTTCCATACAGTGGACACCTCGTTTAAATCAAAAGAAAGTAAAAGGGGGGACTCCTAGTCACTAACTTTTCTCTTAATTTGGGCTTATAACATTCACTTTATCTTTTGCACTTCGGTGATTGATTAAAAGATGGCAAAGCTTCTTAAAAGTTTTTCATCACTTTGTTTACCTATGGAAAAAGTGACTTCCACTAGGCAATTCCAAATCCATATTTGCACATGTATGCATATCTCCAAACTCATAAATTTGTATATATTTGTCCAATTTTCTTGTATATCAATTATATCTCAATAAAGCTGTCTAAAAAAATGAAACCTGCATCTTCCTTAATTCATAGTTGTCTCGTAAAGACAAACAAGATGGCTGTTCTTAGAGCATCTCTGAAGAAAGATGCTATAAAACCTCATTTCACCATTTTCCAGTTAGGATTAGGAAATCCCAGGCCCACCTAAAAAAAAAATCTCCACTTAATTATTTTTTCCTCTGAAAAATAAGTAAAATTGTACAAAAGCTTGTCAGGCTATTAAGGAATCTGACTTTCTCATGTCCTGTCTCAAGTCAGCTTCAGAAGGAGTAATGCTTCCTCAAAAGAAATCTTGGTAAGGTCTATACCATATCTCTCTTACCATGATCTTAAAAATAACTGTTTGATTATTTGTTATTAAAAATTTTTCAGGGACTTCCCTGGTGGCGCAGTGGTTAAGAATCCACCTGCCAATGCAGGGGACACAGGTTCGAGCCCTGGACCGGGAAGATCCCACATGCTGCGGAGCAGCTAAGCCCGTGTGCCACAGCTACTGAGCCTGCGCTCTAGAGCCCACGAGCCACAACTACTGAGCCTGCGCTCTAGAGCCCACGAGCCACAACTACTGAGCCTGCGCTCTAGAGCCCACGAGCCACAACTACTGAGCCTGCGCTCTAGAGCCCACGAGCCACAACTACTGAGCCTGCGCTCTAGAGCCCACGAGCCACAACTACTGAGCCTGCGCTCTAGAGCCCACGAGCCACAACTACTGAGCCTGCGCTCTAGAGCCCACGAGCCACAACTACTGAGCCTGCGCTCTAGAGCCCACGAGCCACAACTACTGAGCCTGCGCTCTAGAGCCCACGAGCCACAACTACTGAGCCTGCGCTCTAGAGCCCACGAGCCACAACTACTGAAGCCCACGCACCTAGAGCCGTGCTCTGCAACAAGAAGCCGCCGCAGTGAGAAGCCTGCACACCGCAACGAAGAGTAGCCACCACTAGCAGCAACTAGAGAAAGCCCATGCAGCAATGAAGACACAACGCAGCCAAAAATAAATTTATGAAAAAAAATTTTTTTTAATTACTGAGGAAAACTCCTTCACTGGAGGTATTTTTAAAAATAGGGCTGAATTTGGTGTCTTTAGATTATTAATGTGGGCACAGAATTTCTTGGAGAACTGAAATGGATTAAATGATTCTTGCTAAGCTTTATCATTTTGATCTCCTTTATTGGAAAGGATGATAAGGGGCTTTTGAAAATTAAAAGGAAGTAGTAACAGTTAATTCTATAAAATAGGAACTCCAAATGCATCCAAACTATGTGGGAGGCCACCCAGGTAGGGAGCCAGCTGGGTTTTTGTCCTGTTTGGCTGGCTGAGAGTACCAGACTAAGCAAAATATATGTTCGATTTCTAAACATCCTCTTTACTGCATATGACTCTGTGATGTCATTTGCAGATGTTAATATGGTAGCTTTGGGAATTTGACAAAGGAAACTTGGGTTTTAACCCTTAAGAAAGAACATTCAGGTGCTGACTTTTTTTTTTTTTTTTTTTTTCTAACTTTTTTTTTTTTTAAGGATTAGCTGTTTTGAGATTTCGGTAGAATCTGTGTATTTAAAAGTTTCGAAGAAAAACCAGAGTTTACTAAGGTGAAATTAAGAAGTGAAAACTCTTTCTTTTCATAATGAAAGTAAGTGGTTATATATTTGTTCAAAAGGAGATGCTGCCTTCAGGACCAGGGTTTTAGCAACAAGGAAACCACTCAAAATTTTAAAGTTCACCTGTTTAAAAAAATACTATTCTCACACTGTTACAGACCTGTTTACTCTTGGTTCTGAATAAGTTATAGCTTTTAAAATAGAAACACAGGGAACTCTACCTAATGTACTGTTGTAACCTAAATGGGAGGGAAGTCCAAAAGGGAGGGGATACCTGTATGTGTATGGCTGATTCATTTTGTTGTGCAGTGGAGGCTAACACAACATTGTAAAGCAACCATACTCCAATAAAAATTAATTTAAAAAAATAAAAATGTAAAACCTACCCTCAAAAAGACAGGTTTTTTCCACCTGTGAGGCTATATATTTTTATAAAAGAATGTGCCATAGATTGGGAACTCTGTTCTCAAGGAGGAAATCCTCAGTTTGGCCAATGATTCTTTGGAATAAGTATAGAGTCCTCCAAGGTGATACTTCGATAAAGATGGCAATCATTTTTCTATACAAGTTCTAGCACGTAACCTTGTAGGCTGGCTGCTGGCTACAGGCTCCCTGTTTGTGACCAACAGAGGGCGAGAGAGTACTTTTCTCTATCTTTGCAAAAGCAAAAGTCCAGAGATCCTCCTAAGCTGTACTAGCTTAGGTCACATACCAACCAGTGATTTTTGCTGGGGAATTGTACTACGCAGCTTGCCGTAAACCAAACTAGATCATTTCCAGAGTTAGGGGCAGGACTAAGTTTCTAAAAACACAGGGCTCTGTGGAGGAGATGTGAATATTGAAAAATCTGGGTACTGGTAAAAAGAGGACAATGAATCTTGAATTTATATGACTATATGTTCAAAAACAAAAAATATTAAAGAGCTTCTGAGTTTCAAGATAATATGGAAGGTAAACTAGATCTTTCCAGTGCCCTGAGGGAACATGCCTGAGAACTTTACAGAATGTAAAAGCAGAGGAGAGCCAGGAACATGATGTTACAAGCAACATAAGGCAGAGATACTGATCTTCCCTAGGCCCTGGGGGGTGGGGCAGGGCACGGCATTAAGAAACATCAAAAAGCAGCTTCAGTGTGAGAATCTGAGAAGGGAGATCTTCTAGCTGAAATAAAGGTGAGAAGGGAGATCTAGCTGAAATAAAGGTGAGAAGGAGTGAGAACTCTCTCTAGGCGCAAGTGTCTCAGGTGTGAGCAGGTCCGTAATAAGGACAGAGGTGGCAGCCACTAAAACAGGAGGCTAAAAAGGTGACTACTTGCCCTCAAAATATTGAGGAGATTGTGTTATTAGATAAAACTCTCCATCAGGGCAGCATGTAAGTGCTGAGAACCCAGAGGTCAAAGGGGAAATGGAAATCTACTGGGATCCCCTGGAGGAGGAAGAAAGAATTCTCAGATCAGTGCTCGAGTTGTGTTTGTTACAAATGTATAATTTTGCCCAGAGGCAGCGATGTCTCAAATCTATTCTCAAATCTATTCGGTAAAACACTGCTAATGTAGGAGGTTCCTCCTTCCCAGTTATGGTAAATGCATAGTGTTTAAATTAACTTCCTGTGAAAAGACACCTCCTAACTGCATTTAGGTTGACAGGCCATGGATTCTGATAATTGCATAGACATTCTGGCATCCTGGTGAGAGCAATCCATCTTGCCTCCCTATTTTAGGTATCACCAAATCTCAACAAATATTGCATGCTAGGAAAAACATTTCTGCCTGGGAAAACTATCCCAGTTCCAGTGAGAGATATCTCAGATCACGGGTGTAAATGATACAACTCCTATAGCTGAGAATGAACAAATCAAGAAATCAAACAGGACTTCACTTCCTGTAAACTTTAACTCAGAGTTGGTGAGACAATTTGATTTTGGATTTTATTGCCTTTGGACTTTAATATGCTATGTTGCATTATATGACGTGACTAACTGGGGATATGAAATAGAATGGAAGTACATTTCTCAGCATCATTTTTTTCAGTCTAGTTTCTCCACAAGGAACTGCATGGTTCCCATTGTTCAGTCCATGTGCTTAGGTGGGGCTGACTTTACCCTCAGCTCCAAGTCTCAGGCCTGACCAGGAAATGTTCTTTGTTCTTCTGGATCAAGGTGATTGGATCAGGGGTAGACATGTGGCCCTAGCAAAGCCAATCAGATTGCTCCCCAGGACCTTCCCTGGACTTATTGGGAAAGAGGCCCTCTGATTCGTTTAGGATTCTGGCTCCGAGGATATTAATAGCCCTTTGCTGCTGAGAAGTAGTATCTTTAGCATCACTTGGGGAGCCTGAGAAGGAAGCCTACACAGAGGAAAGTAGAGGTAAATAATGGAGAGGCAATGTCTTCTTTTTTTTGAGCCACTCAGTCTTAGCATATCAGCATCTTAGCTTCAGACTGGGAAGCTGTAACTTTTCCTTTTTTGCTTCAGCTGATTTGAGTTGGAATTGTGTCACCAATTAATTGAGTAAGCAGAACAGACATATTCTTTCTTTTGTCAACTTAAAGTATTGTGGAAAAAATGAATAAATAAACAAGTAAACTCTGTAGTGGTACAGAATGTACACTGCATGTCACCATGAAAAACAAATAGACCAAAAAGCTATCTGCTCACTGCCCAGTACTTTTTACATTAGAGCACAGTGAAATGCTGTATTTTAAGTCTGAGGCATCCTGTGCATAGCTCATATATTTAGAAAACAAACTTCTTGTTCCTGTCCAATTTGCTAGTAAAGTTGAGTAATGTGTATCAATATCACTAAGGGGGCAAAAAAGAGGGACGGGTGCTGCCATCCTCTGAGATGCAAAAATGTGTTGAAAATCATGTTATATATGCTGCTTTGTCTAGTGCCGCTGCATAGAAAATGATTAAATCTTTAATGTTACTGTAATGCTGTGTATTTGTAGTGAAAAATAGTTTAAAAAACTTGATGCCTTACTTGCAAACAAAAAAGGAAAAAAATTGGAAAATTTAAGAGAATTATATTTACCTTTATCCCGAAAGTTGGTACTTGAAGAAAATTGGGCTTATAAGAGCTTGAGGAAGAGAAAGAAGACATTTATAGTGATGCTGAGAGGAGATTGTAGCGATACTTTTTAGTGCTCTGGAGGTTGAGGGTGATGGTTTTCATTATGTCCAATGACACTGGGAAAATATGACTTTCCCTGTCTGGTGCCCTTGCATTTTCAGATATGAGTTAAGAAATATTGGAGGCTCAAAAATAAGGTGGGGGAGCTTAGAGGGAGAGAGGTTTTCCTAAAATAATCTGAAAATTTTGAAAGCGAGGGAAAGAAGGAGGGGAGAAAGTTATGGGATATACAAGAGAACTTGTGAGTTGGACAAGGTGAAATTTCCAGAGCTTCCAGTAAGGAAGGAAACATGGGGAAACAAGAAGGGTGACATACGACACACTCTGTGAGGAACAGTGGTTGTAATGGGGATCCAGTCACTCAGTTAATTCCCTATGCAAATTGCCTGGGGACACTACCTCTCATCCTGGAGTGTCTTTTAGTTTGGCTTTTCCTAGAAGTGGACCCCGAGACTAGAATTCATGTGCAATAGTCTATTTAGGAGGGTGTTGCTGGATGTACAGGTGGCGGGGGAGTGAGGGAATGAGACAGCAAAGGGCCAGTTCAGCGTTCGTTAATGAACAGGTTGCTGCTGGGGAAGTTGGAGCTCAACACTCTTCATGACCGCTGAGGTTTATTGTAGACCACATGGGATGCCAGCCAGTGCCCCCACCCCACCTCTGCCTCCCTCTATGCAAGCTGGACCTGCTTCTGACCAAAGAAAGCCTTTAGTCTGAGTCACAGGTGCTTGCAGTAGGAAGCATCAGCGTGCCCCTGGCCATGAGTACCACCAGATATGGAAACTTAGAGCATCGTTGGGGAAAGTTATGAGGAGGTAAGCATGTAAGAAAAAATTCACTGGAAAGGTCTTCGAGTCACTGATGATCACATTTGGAATGGGTCGTAAGCCATTTGTTTGCAGAATTTTAAAATGTTCCCAGTTCTAGAAAGCTTAATGCATTATACTAGCTTACAGCTGGTGTAGTAATGGTGGAGGGGATTTAGGGAGGAAAAGAGTGGGCCATGAGATTATTATTTCCATTTTACCTATGGAAAAATGATCAATTACATGAATAGGCCAAGATCACTCAATTTTAGTGACAGCACTAGAACCAGGCCAATGTCTGTTTAGTATCCCTTGCCTGGGACACTTTCCCTTAGGCTTTACTTCAACAGTGTAAAATACATCTCAGAAATATGTCCCATGAGGTGAATTTTCAAGGGATGAGTGAGGTCACTAGGGCAGGAAGGGTGATCCAGTGGTGCAACCTATGTTGTTTAGGGGTATAGTTGCAAGAACTGTAGCCTTGGTATCAGACAGACCCAAGTTCACAGGCCAATTGTACCACTTACAAATTATGTAAACATTAGTTAAGCTATTTATCTTCTCCTAACTTCAGTTTCATAACATGCTAAATGTGGGTAATAATACCTCCCACGTGGGTTTGCTGTGAGGATTAACCAAGATAATAAGTGCGAAAGAGCTTTGTAAACATCCAAGAACCATACATGAGAGGCATTAACAAAATAGTCCAAGAGATATGCGAGGAAGTCAGTATAGCTTCCTTCTGCAGAATTTCCATGGAGACTGGGAAACCATGGCAGGCTTTTAGTTGTTTTTGTATGATTTTAGAAATCTTTTTTAGGGATAAGGATGAAAGCTGATGGAATTGAAAATGCTGGGAGATAAGGAGGAGAGCTTCAGTGTGAGCTGATAATCTTCCTTTGCAGCAACGCATTGACAAAGTAATGCTCAAGACAGACTGATTTCCATGGCACAGGAAATCCATCCAGTTAGCTGCTTCCCCTAGATAGAAAACAGCGGACTCAGGTTCAGGAAGCAGAACCAAGGGGAAAGAGTTCAGGAACCTTCCAAGGCCATGATGTTCACTGCCTGTCAATGGCTTAACCATAATTCAAGCGAAATTCCCAGGCATCATTATTACTTGTATTAGTTTTGCCAGAGGTGCTATACCGAAACACCACAGACTGGATGGCTGAAACAGCAGACATTTATTTTCTTGTAATTCTAGGGCTGGAAGTCCAAGATCCAGGTGTCGACAGGTTTGGCGTCTCCTAAGTTCTCGTTCCTGTCTTGCTGATGGCCACCTTCTCTCTGTTGTCCTCACATGTCCTTTCCTCTGTGCATGTGTCTCCCTGGTGTCTCCGCCTCTTCTTATAAGAACAATAGTCCTATTGGATTAGGGTCCCACCCTTATGGCCTCATTTAATCTAAATTACGTCTTTGAAGGCCCTATCTCCAAACACAGACACGTTGGGAATTAGGGCTTCAACACATAGGTTTTTTTTTTCTTTTAATTGAAGTATAGTTGATTTACAATGTTGCATTAGTTTCAGATAAACAGCAAAGCAACACATGGACTTTGTTGGGACACAATTCAGTTCATAATATTACTTAAAAGGATACAGTGGCAAAGATACAATTACACATGCTTTCTGGTCATGCGCTTGGTGGCTTCACTCTGTTATCTAATTCCAAACTCATCAAGAGGCAAATTTTGATCCTTTTTTTTTTTTTTTAACAATCGACACTTTATTATATACACAGGTCATAAAATCCCAGACTTACCATTAGGCACATAAATATAGACCCTGCTCACTATTTAATATTATCAAGCTTGTACAACTTTAGCATGGTTCTAAGGCCAGCAACCTCAGTGTCTATGTAAATGGGGGCCTGATCTTGCTGAGATGTCATATCACTATTTCTGTTCTCATTACCAGCAGCTTTCTTTTGTTCAATGAATATAGTTCTTTGATTCTGCTCTTTTCTACATTGAAATCTAATTTTGTATCTGTTCTGATTTTTATCACTTCATCCATAACTTGTTTTAATTGATATAGTTCAAGTTTCATTTTCTCATTTTCTGCTTTGAAGGATGGAAATTTGCTCCTCTTCATAATAATCATATCCTTTTTCACATTAGCAACCTGAGACATTATCTGCTGAAGAATGATGTCCCGCTGCATCTTGGTGACATATCTCTGTAGATGAGATCCATGTTGGCCTGCATGATCTTGACCAATGCAGATGCAATGATTTCTGCTTGTCGAGTAGTAAACCCATTTCCTTCAAGTAAACACACTAAGGCATGGGTTTATGGCTCATTTGGGACTGATGTACTTGAACTTTAGTTAAAAGATGGGGACAGCTTTTTTTTTTTTTTACAATTTTTTATTTTATTTATTTATTTGTTTATTTTATTTTTTGACTGTGTTAGGTCTTCGTTGCTGTGCACGGGCTTTTCTCTATAGTTGCGCTGAGCGGGGGCCACTCCTCGCTGGGGTGCGTGGGCTTCTCATTGCCGTGGCTTCTACTGTTGCAGAGCACAGGCTCTAGGCACGTGGGCTTCAGCAGTTTCAGCTTGCGGGCTCAGTAGCTGCGGCATGTGGACTCTAGAGGGTGCGGGCTTCAGTAGTTGTGGCTCGTAGGCTCTAGAGCGCAGGCTCAGTAGGTATGGCGCACGGCTTCGTTGCTCTCTGCGGCATGTGGGATCTTCCCCGACCAGGGCTGGAACCCCTATCCCCTGCATTAGCAGGCAGATTCTTCTTTAAAAAAAAAAAAAAAAAAAAATTATTTATTTGGCTGTGTTGGGTCTTCGTTGCTGCACGCGGGCTTTCTCTAGTTGCGGTGAGCGGGGCGTACTCTTTGTTGCGGTGCGCAGGTTTCTCATTGCCGTGGCTTCTCTTGTTGCGGAGCACAGGCTCTGGGCGCGCGGGCTTCAGTAGTTGTGGCACTCGGGCTCACCCGGACCGGGGCACGAACCCGTGTCCCCTGCATCGGCAGGCGGACTCGCAACCACTGCGCCACCAGGGAAGCCGTGGCAGGTGGATTCTTAACCACTGCACCACCAGGGAAGTTGGGGACAGCTTTATGATGTGGGTCTTGACTTCAGGTGTAGGCTTCTGTCCAGCTCTACTGCTTACTAATTCTGTTACCTTGTGCAATATCATTTGACTTTTTATCATCTCTTTGTTCATTCACTCAGTGTACGTGAACATCTCTTTTGAGATATATTGTGGAAACTAAAGCTGCGTTAGAAGGGTAGCTCTAAGGATGATCAGAGTTGAGAAGTATTTTTTGGATGTTAGTGTGCTGAGAGGACGAAGGTCACAGAGATGGAGATATTGGAGTCTTAAGATGAAGAAGGTAATCAAACTAGATACAACAGGGGACAGATGAGATGGAGGCTGAGATGAGGTGTTATCCTAAGGAATAAGGATGGTCCATCTTCTATGAGTTTACATATGCAAATGTGCTGTGATACAGCCCATGGCTGTTGGTTTCCTCTTTAAAAGTGATGGGGATGGGCTTCCCTGGTGGCGCAGTGGTTGCGCGTCCGCCTGCCAATGCAGGGGAACCGGGTTCGCGCCCCAGTCTGGAAGGATCCCACATGCCGCGGAGCGGCTGGGCCCGTGAGCCATGGCCGCTGGGCCTGCACGTCCGGAGCCTGTGCTCCGCAACGGGAGAGGCCGCAACAGAGGGAGGCCTCTCCCGTTGCGGAGCACAGG
>NC_041229.1:99107690-99112520 GCF_002837175.3 Physeter macrocephalus | reverse complement strand
GGCCGCCTGCCATTGCAGGGGAACCGGGCCCGCGCCCCAGTCTGGAAGGATCCCACATGCCGCGGAGCGGCTGGGCCCGTGAGCCATGGCCGCTGGGCCTGCACGTCCGGAGCCTGTGCTCCGCAACGGGAGAGGCCGCAACAGAGGGAGGCCCGCATACCACAAAAAAAAAAAAAAAAAAAGTGATGGGGAGATATATTTCAAAGCACCAGTTTAAAACTGTTTCTTTTTTATTTTTCACTAACACAGAAGCCCTCAGGGTTTGCAAATCTACAAATAGTTAATTTTCCATTATTATTCTTTCCATTTTTATTCTTAATGAGAAGCATACAGTGCTTTTTAACATTACCACGTCTGGTGATCTGAATGTTAGTTTGGTGAGTTAAAGACAAATAAATTTGCCCTAAGTGAGCTCCTCAAATGACATCCATCCCTGTTCCTAGTCCAATTTCTTAAATAGAAAATCAGGTAGGATTTGCATAATGTGGTAGGCAATTGCTGTTTACAGGACTGTTCTAGGTTCCAGGGGAAAACCTAATATAGTAAGACTTAGTCTCAGTCTTCAAGGAGCTTACAGTCTAGGAAGAGTCACACATTCAGCCCTAATATGAGCTTGTCCATACAGGAGGGTTTCTTCCTTGGCAGCAGAGGTCACGGCAGTGAAAGACGAAGGACCTGCAGGTGGGAAACGTGGAAGTATTCGGTTCTGGGAAAGGAAACAAAAGGAGGCAATTTGCAAAAGTGATATAAATAGAAGGAGGCACACATGTTTCTCAGAATCTCAGAGAAAAACATCATGGTAGAGACGACTTTAATTTGAATCTTCACGTGGAAGCAGGAAAAGAAAACTGGGGCATTCCAACCTGAGGCAGGGGTGTGGGGCAGGGCGGAGAAGCATGAAGTAAGGCAAAGGGGAAAATGTGCCTGATATGGTAGGTGGAGAAAGGACCTCCTTTATTGAGAATCTAAGGTGTGCCTTTCCGGGTGTGCGTGGATAAAGTAGGGTACTTGGTAGTAGTAAAAAGAATGAACATAATCACCCTACTCTATATAAAATAGATAATCAACAAGGCTGTAATAACCTATATGGGAGAAGAACCTGAAAAAGAATGAATATATGTATATGTGTAACTGAATCACTGCTGTACACTGGAAAATAACACAAGATTGTAAATCAGCTCTACTCCAATATAAAATAAAAATTAAACTAAAAAAAGGAAGAGAAATAAAACAGCAAAGGTTGGTTGGGGCTAGTTTGCCTTGAATGTCAGGCTGGAGAGGCTGCACGTTAATCTGTAGGCAACAGGCAAGTCATCGAAGTTTTGAACATGGTGGATTGAAGGGAGAATGCAAGGCAGGGGCAGGTGTGACCACGCATGAGGTGAGGTTCCAAGCTTCTCACGCACGTTCCATTGTCCCATCAGATTTTATCTACAAAATACATGTTTGAAGATAAAATTATGAATAATTTGAAGATGACAATTGCAGAGCATTAAACCCCAAGGATGGGGCCCTTCTGAGCATGGGTCCCCACGTGACTACACTACATGCATGTCTGTGAAGCAGGCTCTGGAGTAGCCTTTAAGAATATTGTTTCAATAGAACGGAGGTGGAAATAGTTGAGGCTATGGTGCAGTAGACTGAGGATAGGATGGGAGATGATGTAGATGATACTGTAAGGGTAGAAGGAGGGCTATTCATAGAGCATAAGGGTCTATTAGGGTGGGAGAAAGCCTTTTGAGAGTTTTGGGGAAAGGATGGGTAAATTAAGCATGCTTGTGGACACATGGGGTAAGGGCAAGTAAGAGAAGGTATGAAGGATGGGACAGATTGCTACAGTAAAGATCTCACAACAGTAAGCAGAGATTGGATCAAGGGTATAGATGAAGGGGGTGGGAAAAGAAGAGGGCAAGGTCCGAGCTAGGAAGGCAGAAGGCAGCCTCAATTTAGATGGAGTGGCTGATGTGACATTAACATCAGGTGGCCCCAATCTTAGTAAAGAAGATGATGTCATCCGCGGAGAGTGCAGACACCTCAGTGGGGCTGAGGACTCAAGAGAAGCTCGGGAAATTCTGGGGAAATTGATGGATGGAAATGAGTCAGGAGTCTTAGAGCGTGGGTTTCAATCGTGCTGTTAATCAGCGGCGTGGCTTTAGGCTGATCGCTTCATCTCTATGAAGCTGTTTATTCCTTGATAAAATTAGATATTTACAAGGTAACACATAGTTATACAGTGTTCAGTATTCTAAGTACTTTACATCTGTTCACTTAATTCTCACAACAATCCCATAATGAGAAAGAGAGGAATAGAGAGGCTAAGTGACTTGTCTGAGCCATCCAGGCACTGGTGGGAGAGCTGGGGTTTGAACCCGTGCATCTAGCTCTAGGGACTGTACTTATCACCTCTGAGCCATGGTGTCTTGGGTATCTTAACACCTAGTGATCTCTTAAGTCTTAAAAGGTGCTGACATCCCATGTGTCCATAAAACTAACTTTTTTAGATGGACTGGTAGCTTCTTCACTCTTCTTGTAATCCTCGCAGGAAAGGCTTGCAATGGCCGCAAGGTGGCAGCATTAACTCAGAGATACCTGGCCTTGAACTAACCCCGAAGTCAGAATTGGCCCCTTTCTTCCCCTTTATTTTTCTCAAACCCCAAAGTATACTTATTCGAAGGTGAAGTCACAGCTTGATCTTGTGAGGAGCTCAACGGTGAAGGAGCCACAGAAGTCAAAGCAGAGGTATCCCCATAGGAATGAAGAGCCTTTGAGAGGGAAAAGGAAGAGATAAATTCAGGAGCACGAGGAAATGATGAGTTATCCATTTAGTAAGCAGCGGATTCTGGGTCTCTCACTCGCCAAGAGCCAGTGCTATTCCATTTTACCATGTTAATAGTCATTTTTTTTTTTTTTTTTTTTGCCTGAGAGCTCTTAAAAGATGTTAGGTATATGCTTTTTTTTTTTTTTGTATGCGGGCCTCCCTCTGCTGTGGCCTCTCCCGTTGCGGAGCACAGGCTCCGGACGCGCAGGCCCAGCGGCCATGGCTCACGGGCCCAGCCGCTCCGCGGCACGCGGGATCCTCCCGGACCGGGGCGCGAACCCGGCTCCCCTGCATCGGCAGGCGGACGCGCAACCACCGCGCCACCAGGGAAGCCCCAATAGTCTTCATTTTAAACGGTTTAATTTTTTTAGAATATTAAATGCAGATAAAGGAGAGTACTAAATTATTTTATAGAGTCAGATGTTTTGGCTAGATTGTCTCAGTTGTTAGATGTTGGACCTACAAGGTGAAGTTTTCTCTTTCCTTTCTCTCTTTCCTTTCTCCCCCTTCCCCTTCCCTCTTCTCTTCCCTTTTCCTTCTTTTCCTTCTTCCTCTTCCCCTTCTTTCCTCCTCCTCCCCCTTCTCCTCTTCTTTCTTCTTCTTCTTTCTTCTTCTTCTTCTTTCTTCTTCTATTTCTCTTCTTCTCCTTCTTTCTTCTTTCTTCTTTAGTGATCAAATAAAATAACAATGAGGAAAGTCTAGTCTTCAGGTTGGATGTGTGGGTCAGAAGATTAGATCCTACAAAATTTGAAGAGTGGTGCAAAAACATCTTTGGCCTCTTAACACCTAGCTTGCCACTTACTTGGCCACTTCTTATTTTATCAAAAAAATTTAAATGTATTCTAACAGAAATTTTTTATAAAAGGAAAAGAAAAAAATGTAAATAAGCTTCACTTTTGTAGCTGACTCTATTGGAACATGCATTTGTGAGTCCCTGTGGGAAGCAGGACCCTTTTCTGGATTCTGAGAGCAGCCCTGTTCCTCTACACTGATTCCCAAAAGGAGCAGTAGAGCACAGTGTAAAACTATGTAGACTTTAAGTCAGACAGACTTGAGCATCTCCTTACTTCCTGGAGTGACAAGCTGCTCCAAGTTTGTGTGTTGTATCCCTTGCTCTAGTCTTGGAATCAGTCAGTTCTCCAAGGAGTGCTGGTTCCTTTTATTGGAGATTATTATTAGAAACCAATATTAGGGTGTTAGGTATATACTGAAGTTTTCACAACTGTAAAACTGGAAAGATAATATCAATACATTTCTCATAGAGTTGGGTGAACAGTAAGTGAAAAAACACACTCATATAGTACTTAGCAAGGGCCTGAAACATAGGAAGCATCCAATATGTGATCATCCAGTAGGGGCTGGAATAGAAGACTGCTTCCTGTAAGCTCCATGCTAAAGCTCATTTAAAATCAAGTTGATTGGAAAAAAATTTCATGAAACTGTTTTGGTCCATAAAAGTCCTTGTAACTTGAGGTTCCTTAGAGCTGGATTTAGGCAAATGGAATTTTTTTTTTTTTTTTTTTTTTGCGGTTCGCGGGCCTCTCACTTCTGCGGCCTCTCCCGTTGTGGAGCGCAGGCTCCGGACGCGCAGGCTCGGCGGTCATGGCTCACGGGCCCAGCCGCTCCGCGGCATGTGGGAGCTTCCCGGACCGGGGCACGAACCCGCGTCCCCTGCATCGGCAGGCGGATTCCCAACCACTGTGCCACCAGGGAAGCCCCTACAAATGGAAATTTTGATGAAGTCTATCATCTATATTTAAAATTAGAAATTTTAATTTCTAATTTTAAATATAGATGAAGTTAAAATGAAAATTAGAAATTTTAATTCTAATTTTAAATAAAGATGAAATGAAAATGAAAATTTCTCCCCATTTAGTCTTAGAGAAAGTGCCAAATCCCAAATTCTCACAGGACGTCTTCTATAGGCTGAGTGGGGATGGTTGGACCCTGCAGCTCCTTTGAAGGCATTTTTTTTTTTTTTTTTTTTTTTTTTTTTTTTTTGCGGTACGCGG
>NC_041229.1:99099793-99107373 GCF_002837175.3 Physeter macrocephalus | reverse complement strand
CCCGGACCGGGGCACGAACCCGTGTCCCCTGCATCGGCAGGCGGACTCTCAACCACTGCACCACCAGGGAAGCCCTGAAGGCATTTTTGATGGAACTTGATCACCAATCAGTTTAGCCCTTGCTTGAAGGCCTGGAGCTCCCCCTGGGCCTGTAAGCCTTTCCACATCACAATAATGTTTCACTCCCTCAGGAAAGTGGTGTTTTGGTTACTCGTTTGCATGTTACTGAGCTCTAGATTGGGGTTGAGTCCCTCCAGAGGCTCCCACATCTACATAGGTTCCAGCTTCTGGCTGATCCCAGGCCTCTCGTACAGTTTGGTACCTCTCAAGCTCTGAAACAAGCCGCAACCGCAGCTGAACTGCTTTTACACTTACTTCATAGCCTCAGGAAATCTTTTACGCTTTGAAATCTGAGGTCTTCTGAGACTGAACAGCTTTTCTTTTCTTTTGCAGGCTTCAAAAACCGCCGTAGTTGAAGGCAGTTCTGAATTAAGGTCTCAGAATTCCCAAGGAACTAGGTATGTTTTCCCTGACTTTTTTTTTTTTTCAACATTCTTCGTGCTGTGGGTAAAAATAATGGGTTTTTTTTTTTTAGGAGAAAGGGGCTCAGAAGTAGGTATAAAAAAAGGACTCAATTCCATTTTCCCCACGAAAAACTGAGACAGTGCACCTCTCCTAGGTAATTTTTGGGTCATCTTTTCTTTCTTTTTTTTTTTGCGGTACGCGGGCCTCTCACTGCTGTGGCCTCTCCCGTTGTGCAGCACAGGCTCCGGACGCGCAGGCTCAGCGGCCATGGCTCACGGGCCCAGCCGCTCCGCGGCATGTGGGATCTTCCCGGACCGGGGCACGAACCCGTGTCCCCTGCATCGGCAGGCGGACCCTCAACCACTGCGCCACCACGGAAGCCCGGGTCATCTTTTCTTAAACAGAAACTGACATAGTCATTTCTAGGTAGAACGCTGCTACCAGCTGGTGTTAATAAAATCTGGGACTCAAGTTCTTATGATTGACCAATAGTTTTTCAAAATATTTTTTTGTTGAAGTATAGTTGATTTACAATGTTGTGCTAGTTTCTGGTATACAGCAAAGTGATTCAGTTATCTAAACATATATTATATATAATAGATATATAATATATGTATATATAATATATAAATATATATGACCTTGTCATTTATCTATTTTATATAGAGATAAATATTTTATATTTTGTATCTGTTAATCCCAAACTCCTAATTTATCCCTCCCCCACCTCCTTTCCCCTTTGGTAACCATAAGTTTGTTTTCTATTGATTGACGGATAGTTTAATACAAAGATAAATTAGTTTGTATTGAGCACCCACCATAGACCACACAGTGGCTAGATTTTCTCATATTTTACCTTCCTTAATCCTTTACTGGCTCTTTTTTTGTGGAATTTAGTCTTATGGTTTTCCGTTGAGAATCTTCTCTTGGAAATCCCCCAATGGGATGTGATGGCTGAGGGTGATTCTTCAAACACCTTTAGAAACAATTTTGATAACATTTTTTTTTTTTTTTGCGGTACGCGGGCCTCTCACAGCTGTGGCCTCTCCTGCTGCGGAGCACAGGCTCCGGACACGCAGGCTCAGCTGCCATGACCCACGGGCTCAGCTGCTCCGTGGCATGTGGGATCCTCCTGGACAGGGGCACGAAACCGTGTCCCCTGCATCGGCAGGCAGACTCCCAACCACTGGGCCACCAGGGAAGCCCTAAACCTGTTTTTTTTTTTCCACCTGAAATGGGGGGGCACGAACCCATGTCCCCTGCATCGGCAGGCGGACTCTCAACCACTGCGCCACCAGGGAAGCCCTGATAACACTTTTATTTTCAGATTATCTGTCTTGGTGGTTTCTACTTTTATAATCCCTTAATCCTTGAAGTTTTAATGGTTTTCAGTTTTCAACACACTTTCTTATTTGTTATTTATTTATTTAGCCACACCACACGGCTGTGGGATCTTAATTCCCTGACCAGGGATTGAACCCGGGCCCTCGGCAGTTAAAGTGCAGTCTTAACCCCTGGACCACCAGGGAATTCCCTCATATTTATTATTTATTAAATAAAGCAGTTGATCACAGGCTACCTTTAAATATTTTTTTAATGTCTTTACTTTTTCAGGGCTCCTTCTGATATTTATTTTAGGCCTATGCAGAAAAGCTTGGCCTTTGTAGGACTTTGGTGGGAGGGAACACAGCAGCAGTGGCAGCAATGTGATTTAGATTCAGGCCTTCAGGGGTGGTACCGGGCAAAGCAAGCCTTTCCTCTCTCTGCCCTGACTCCAAATTCTCTTTGCTGCTCTGGATCCAGACACACGTATTAATAGTGACACAACACATAGTAGAAAGTGTTGTCCGTCAAGAGAACATAGAAATACTTTGAATGTTAATTGATAATATATGAAGATGGCAGTCTAGGGCAATTCAATATAGGGAGTGCGTGATAACTGTTAGAAATCAGACCTACAGCTTAGGTACATATAATTGGGTGGTCGGTATTAACCAAGAAAATTGATTAAATAAGCATTTGAGAAGGTGTTTTGGAATAGAATTCAGAATCCACACTAAGTCAGCTGCCTTTCATTTTTGGAGTTTTTCTGCATCGTTTACCCTACCTCGTGGTGGGGAAGAGGTTGGTTTATGAAATAGGAAGGTGAGTATCTCTTTAGTTGAAGGACCACAGTACTTGGCAAGCAGTTTTCCCTTCCTAGACTACCCCACCAATGAGCAGCAATATTTGGCTGGAGTGCTAGATCTTGAACTAACTGCTTTATCTCACCAAGTCTCAGTTTCTTCATATATATACATCTATACATGAATATGGGTCTGTAATATATGTGTATGCTGTAAAATATATAATATACATAACTCATGGAATTGTGATTTAGTAAACTGTGAACACAAATAGAGTTTTATAATCTCTCTAGAATAGTGGCTCTCCAGGGATGACCCTGTGGACGTTTGGGACATTTGGCAGTATCTGGAGACATTGTTGTTTGTCACAGCTGGGGAAGGGAGTATGCTCCTGGCGTCTAGTGGATAGAGGCCAGGGATACTGCTAAAGCTCCTACAATGCACAGGACAGCCTTTCCCCTGCCTCACCCCCGCCTGCAACCAAAGAACTGTCCAGACCATAATGTTTTTTTTAAATTAATTTTTATTGGAGTATAGTTGATTTACAATGTTGTGTTAGTTTCTGCTGTACAGCAAAGTGAATCAGTTCTACATATACCTATACCCACTCTTTTTTAGGTTCTTTTCTCATATAGGTCATGACCGAGTATTGAATAGAGTTCCCTGTTATACAGTTGGTCCTTATTTAGTTATCTATTTTATATATAGTAGCATGTATATGTCAATCTCAATCTCCCAGTTTATCCCTCCCCCTCCCTGTTTCCCCCTTGGTAACCGTAAGTTTGCTTTCTACATTTGTGACTCTAATTCTGTTTTGCAAATAAGTTCATTTGTACCATTTTTAAAGATTCCACATATAAGCAACACCATATGATATTTGTCTTTTTCTGTCTGACTTTCTTCACTCAGTATGACAAGCTCTAGGTCCATCCGTGTTGCTGCAAATGGCATTATTTCATTCTTTTTTTAATCCAGCACATAATGTTAATAGTGATGAGGCTGATAGATCCTGCTCTGGGGCTTTGTACAGATATTGCAATTAAGAGGCCCCAGATTCCTAATATATAATATCAGGAAGCTGCCTGTCATAGATGATAGGATATTGTGTCTGCTAAATTATAGAGTACACACACATGACAAAAGTCGAAAGGAAAAAAAGAAACAAGAAGGACTGGCTAAATGTAATGAAAGTGCTGCTGGTGGGAAAGTTAATTGACATATTACTGAATGGAAATCTGTCAATAAGGAAAAGAAGGATAAAAATATAAAATTCTAGGAATTTATCTTAAGGAAAATTTATCTTAGAAAATTTATCTTATCTTAAGGAAAATTTATCTTAAGGGGCATGAGAGGACATCTACAAGGGTATTCCCTGGAGCACTGTTTATAAAGGTGGAAAATGGAAACCAGGACTGGAGTTTTATCATGGTTCCTGACCAATAGCATTTCCAAGCTGGCTGAGCCAGTCTTGTGATACCAGCTGCGACACTCGTGTGTGTAATCGTCATCTGAACATGACAGGCTGGGCTGTCTCCTTTTGTGGTATAAAAAAGGCTCCTTACCAATCTGATCACTGCAGTTGCAGATTAACCAAGGTCAAGCAGAGCTGAAGCCTTTTCTCCCTTAAATCCCTTCTTTTTCCCTTTCTCTCCTTCCTTCACATCTTTTCTCTCTTCCTCTGTCTGAGCCTGTTGCCACCCATTCTGCCACTAGGGACAGGAAAAACCTATAAACACATCAGACTGAGGGAAAACAATAGGAGAGAGAGACGGGTCACTAGAATTAGGACACAAGTCTTTCTCCAGGCCTGCCCATCCCCAGTCTCACTGTTAATTCTGAATATTTTTTATACTACGAGTCTTAGCTAATATGTTGGCAGAAAAGGTGGACCCAGCTAGACAAGAGAACAAGAAGATGTTTGTTGTGGGGTTAGTTAGCATGAAAAATGTTTAAACACTTTGCTATTGATGTTCTAATTAATTCACCAAATATTTAGGTATGTGATCAAGGGGTCATGGTAGTTGCTCAACTAACTGTGTGAATCACTCAAGTCTCAAGTGCTTTGGGAGAGCAGAGAAGGGAGAACTTAACTGTAATCAGGATCAATAACAAAGACTTCTGATAGGAAGTGGAGAGGTATAATCTCAATTTAAATATATAAATATAAAATACAGTTGAATTACTGTTGAGGGATAAACTTATAAATATATTAAAATTGTAGTTAAGAGCTTTGGATTTGATATCAGAGAGACCAAGGTTTTAATTCCACTCTCAAGACTTATCAGTTATGTGACTTTGGGCGATATTTTCCTCTTCTTCTCTTCTTCTCCCCCCTTTCTCCTCCTCCACCCCCTCCTTCTTCTTCATCTTATTATTATTACTATTATTTCATAATAATAGCTCTCCGGTCTTCATCTAAAAGCTACTAGATTTTAGGAGCAGATAGTAGCCAGAAAAAAAGAGACCAAGTATAAAATATACTGACAACTGGAAATAATCTAAGTAAAAAGCAAAATGCTCTATTTGCATATTTTATATCATGGAGCATTGTTGAAAAAGGTGAACATTTTGAAATAAGAGTATTATCGTACATACTCCTTGGGTATATTTTGCACAGTTTACACATTTATACAGTTTCTCCTTGTGTAAAATGAGGAAAATAATATGATCAACCCCAAAGAGTTGGTTTGAGGATTAAATAAGTTAACTTCAAGTAAAGCTCTTGGAGCAGTGCCTGGCATACAGTAAGCTCTTACTATGCTTAATACCATATAATTCTATTGGCATACAAAATATCAGGAAATCTCTGTAGAGGCTGTACTCTTAGGAGTGGAACAAATAAACAAGGAATGAGGGATTTATACTTTTTACTTCATACTATTCTCTTTTTGATTTTTTTAAAAACTGAATAAACAAAATCTTAAAAGCTAGGCTACAAGACATATCATATTTTGTTTCATATGATGTAAACAGGTAGACTAATTCAAGCTCTGAGTGTATGGACATTGGGTTCAGAAGTATAAAGATGTGAATTTAACTCTGACCCCTACTAATTAGGTTATTCTCGTCAATATTAAGCTCCCAAGAAAGTAGGCATAATAGTACTTATCTCACAGGATTAAATGCTGTCATGTAATAGAAGGGTCTAGCAGGTGCCTTACACAGGGTACTTTCTCAATAGATATTAGTTTTCTATTTTTATATCATCCCTCTATACTTTCCTCTGTTTCACTGGCTCCTCTTCTTTAATTGCCAGGCTAAATTGAAGTTAACCTCAGTGGAGAATAGCACAGAAGCAACAGAGTTCATCCTCTTGGGAGTAACAGATGACCCCAACCTCCAGGTTCCCCTCCTCCTGGTATTTTTGTTCACCTACCTCATCACTTTGGTTGGGAATGGGGTGGATGATGCTGGTTATCTACTCACACTCCCACCTCCACACTCCAATGTACTTCTTCCTCAGCAACCTTTCCTTTGTCGATCCGGGTTACTCATCAGCCGTAGCTCCCAAGACGGTGGCTGCACTGCACTTAGGAAACAAACTCATCTCCCACAATGGATGTGCTGCTCAGTCCTTCTTCTCTGTGGGTTTTGCCACCGTCAAGTGCTACCTCCTGGCCTCCATGGCCCGTGACCGCCATGCAGTGCTGTGTAGGCCCCTTCATTACAGCACCACCATGACAGCAGGTGCGTGTGCCCTCCTGACGATGGGCTCCTATGTCTGTGGCTTCCTCAATGCCTACGGCTTCCTCAGTGCCTGCATCCACACAGCAGACACCTTCAGACTCTCCTTCTGTGGTTCAAATGAGGTGAATCACTTTTTCTGCGAAGTCCCTCCACCCCTGGCTCTCTCGTGCTCCAACACATGCATGAACAAGCTGGTGGTCTTCTTTGTCGTGGGCTTCAATGTCTTTCTCACCCTCCTGGTCATCCTCATCTCTTACTTCTTCATATACATTGCCATTTGACGGAGGCATTCTGCGGAAGGAAGGAAGAAAGCCTTCTCCACCTGTGTGTCCCATCTCACGGCCATGTCCATTTTCTATGGAACAATCATCTTCAAGTACTTACAGCCCAGCTCCACCCAGTCCATGGACATGGACAAAATAGCATCTGTGTTTTACACGGTGGTGATTCCCACGCTGAACCCCTTGATCTACAGTCTTAGGAACAAAGAAGTGAAACATGCTGTCTGGAAAATACTCAACAAACTTAATTCCCAGTCTTTAAGTGTGAGTAGGAAGTAGGCAGGTAACTGAGAGATAAACCTTCCCCCCAGACCTAGATGCCAGCTCAACTTTTGAGGTTTGGCAGATTTCAGTTCTTTCTTCTCCAAGAACAGTGGTTACTTCTGCTGTTAGGAAAAGTGGTAAAAAAGCAGCCCTTTGAAATGTCTCACTCAGAAAAATAACCTTATATTTAGTGAACAGCACCCTGGGGTGTTTAAAATCCTTCCTGCATTAGTTTCCCGACACGGTTTAAAGCAGAAGATCAAAGCATAAAGTGAATGCACTGACTTTCCCTCTCCCTATTTTAATTGGAAGAAATTTTCCATTTGTTATTAAAGCGTGGTACATCTTCATTGAATAATAGTTGTCAACTGGAAGGCACAGCCTTATGCTTTTCGTTTCTTTGATCTGTGAGTTTGAAAGTTAACGTGTCTAATGCTGACAAAGAATGTTTCAGTATTTTTAATAACGTCTCAAAGAAGGTTGTAATGGAAAGGACAAGGCACTGGACCAAGAGTCAGGTGACCCAGTGTGAAATCCTTCTAACCCCTCCCTCTGTGCCCACTCGCATTCCCACCCTCACTCATAGATTGTGTACTTTTTTTTTTTTTTTTTTTTTTTTGCGGTACGCGGGCCTCTCACTGTGTGGCCTCTCCCGTTGCGGAGCGCAGGCTCCGGACGCGCAGGCTCAGCGGCCATG
>NC_041229.1:99093787-99099683 GCF_002837175.3 Physeter macrocephalus | reverse complement strand
CGTGCCCAGCCGCTCCGCGGCATGTGGGATCTTCCCGGACCGGGGCACGAACCCGCGTCCCCCGCATCGGCAGGCGGACTCTCAACCACTTCACCACCAGGGAAGCCCGATTGTGTACTTTTGTATTCCCCATCTCCTTCTGTTAAAGTGTTAGGACAACTTTGGTAGAAAACAATAAGCCACCTTGTGTATGTATGTTTCAGTAGATAAATTGTTTAAACTGTAATCTGACTAAGTATATCTCTTTTTAGAGTTCCTGCACTCTGTTCTATGCTTTTAAAGGCCTTGGTCTAACATAATAACCGAAACTTACAGAAGGTTTAAAGAAAAAAATGTTTTTCCAAGGGCCTTCAGAAGGGATATTTGTCTTCTGAATTAAATGCTTGCATTTCTCGTCATCCTTAAGTTTGGTGAATCTATTATGAATTCACACAATAGATTTTTGTGCCCTCATTGCTTCTGTTTTTTCAATAATTCAGCTCACCTCTGTATCCCTGTTCTAATCAGATGTTCTGTAATTAGATGCAGCAAAAATTAAAAAGGCTGTGTTAATGTACTTCTTAAGATGGGAATGGCCTGATGATACACAGCGCAAGTCTACCCTCAGGTCTTGTTTCGTGAGCTAAATGGTGTGAGCGGATGTGTGTGGGTGGGAAGGGAGTGGTGATTAATTTCACTTCTCACATATCAACTACTTGATGTTTATAGCTACGATTAGTCTAAGCTGCCACATATTTCATGATTTCAAGATCTCAAAAAAATTTTTTTTTTAATCTTAAATGTGAAAACCAGAAATCTTGGTGGGCTAAATCAGGGAGCTTAGAAGGTCATAATAGTTTCGAGATGATCAAACTCCATTACGCACAGGGCAGCCTTGGTCTGAAGAGGGTTGATCATGGGTCTTGTGGAGAGAGAAGCAAAGAGGGACATTAGGCTGACCTGTAGGAAAAACTTTCTCAAGCACATGGTCACCATCACCTAAAGGGACTGGGAGCTTCTTCTGGATCCAAGGCCTTGACAACCTAGACTTGCCTCATCCATCCTCCCACCTCCCTGCCTTAGCAGTGAGGATTTTCCAGAAGAACACACAGAAGAACAACCTTGAATGGCCAGGATCCACTTCACCAAGGAGTCCTTCTCAGTAACTTATAGAAGTTACAGAGCTCAAGGTACCCAGATTTGGAGATGAGTCTGGGAAGCATCTATCCGAGCATTGAGTGTGTTCCACTCAGAGCTCAGCTTCTTTTCCTACTTGATAGATATCATTAACTTCTTTTCCTCTTCTTCCTGCTCCTCTTTTCCTGCTTCCTCTTTTCCCTTCTCCTCTTCCTCTTTTTCTTCCTTTTTTCCTCTTCCTCTTTTTCTTCCTTTTTTCCTCAACCTCTTTCCATCTTCAGGCCAAGCTAGAACTTCCCTCACCACTAAGCAGTTAGATCCCTATGAAAAATTAAAGTCTATAGTTTTTATATTAAAACTGTTACAGTACCTAGTAAGGTGTGTTTCTGGGCATGTTTCTGTCTGCCTCTATATCCCAGTTTAGGCAGAAAAGTATGTGGATCTTCTAAGAGTTAAAGGCCTAATGACTACATATTACGTTTTCTATTGAAGTCATCTCAAACTAGCACTACAGTTGACTGCAAATGGGTATGAAGGTCCTAGTTCTAGTATCGAGAGCTGGATGAAGATTCTTACCCTTCTTATCAGTTGTGTGACCTTGAGAAAGTCATTTGATCTCTTTGAACCCAACATACAGGATAAACTGTGAAGATACCATGAAATAAAATATTCAAACATGCCTGTCATAATGCATGCATGATTCGTACAGCTGAGAGTCCTGCAATAGCTCTCACTTCTCTGTTCTTGTACTTCCCACTTTTGGCTCCTGGGCTCCCCCACTCTGTCCACCCCATCCACATCCAAGCCTTTAAATCCATTCATTGTTTAATTTCCTGTCCTCCAACCTCCCAGTCCTGCAGCAGACACATTTCAATCTGACATCACGTGTGTATTCATTTACATAAGCTACTCAGGAGATGTGTTGTTGCCAGTTAAGACATCAATTTACAGAATACAAATTACCATGGGGAAATTTTCACGTCCACAGGGGAAATCTCTCAAATGGAGACAAAATGCTCATTTGGTTTTTAACAACACCCACCCTCTCCCTGCATGAGTGTCCTCATGAAGGAAAGACACTGTGAGTAAGACCTGAAGCTCAAGTTAGCACAGTAAAGGCACAGGAAGACTTCCTTCCTGAAACGTCCAAAAACAGAATGTGAAAACACATATATAAGGACAATTCTTTACATCAGGGTAGATTATCCTTTTGAAAAAGGATTCATGATTGAATTATTTTAAATAGGAGTCTCCCTTTGTGCATGAAATAATTTGTTTAGTTTTTATGTATATGGAAAGAAAAAATATTAAGAGTCCTGGACGATTGAAGCTAACATTACAGAGTCATAGACTCTTTAGCCACGAAAGAGTCTTTAAAAATAATCTATACCAGCTCTCTCATTTTACAATTGAAAACCCGGATTCCCACAGTTTAACTTGCTTAACCTCCCAAGAACCAAATCTTCCTTGACTCTTATTCATCCTTTACTTTCTATAAAGTTCTTGATGTATCAAAAGACATTTTTACTTTCATTTGTTCACTAGGAGACAGATTTTTGTGCTTCAGTTTTGCAGTTGAAGAAATCAACTCTTTGAAAAGCTTACTTGCCTATAGCAGTAGCAAGAGGAGCCCAGATTTGAACATAAGTCTTGCTTTCCTGCCCAATTCTCTGAGAAAAAAAAGTAGCCTTGTATTTCAGTAAATTTCAATAGACGACTTATTTGATGTAGAAATCATTTAAAGACAGTCTTTCATGATATGTCCCTGCTGTGTGGAAAGGCATGCTGGAGAATACAAACACATTTAAGAATATAAGATATAATTCCTACTTCAACAAAGCAAATCCTCCTGCATATATGGTGACCGATGTAATGCACCTTGAGATTCATGACTCAGTGTTCAACAACTTTGTTGGCAGGAATTTTTCCTATATTCTATGAAATATGCATCGATCAGGGCATATCAGTCTTGATAGTTGGAATTGGCTCCCTGAATGCTGCAACCCACGGGGATAGCCAAGCCCCAGCCAATACTTACTGGGCACAAGCTGCAGGAAAGGCATGGTGTGAGGTCTGTGAAGGAACCAGCAATAGACTGCATGGTTCCTGCTTCAGGAGAAGCTTGCAAATAGTGCAGTGGAACAAGGCACATGCTTCAAGATAGATGACCACTCAAGGCATTTGTGGTTATTGTCAAGTGAGTAGTATAGAAAATAATATTTAGAAATCTTCAGAGATGAGAAAGAATCCTGTGGGTGGAAAAAGCTCCCTGGAGGAGGTGGAAATTGAGCCAGAATCTGAAGAGATGATACAGAGAGTCCAGAATTCCAAGACAGGAGACTTGGATTCTAGTCAAAACTTTACCACTTACTGGTTCTGAGTTTGGCATAAGCCACTTAGCTTTGAGCCAAGTTCCTCCTCATCAAAGTGGAGATAAAAGCACCAGCCACGCCTTCCTCAAGGGTGTTATGAGGGTCAAATGAGATAATGGGCAGGAAAGCATTTTAAAAATTGCCACCCTTGTTCTAAGGACATTATTGCTGCTGGTAATTCTATTATAAGCAGAGCTGAATGGGGGAGTTCCTGACCTATAGGGACCCATCTGAACTCGGGTGTGGAGATGGGATTGCATATGGCAGGATCTTCTGTTGGCAGGAACTTGTAAGAGAATAAACTATTCAGATTAGACGTAGGTAAATCACCAACTCCTCAGTCCATTACTTCTAGTCAATTAAGACTCCTTCCCATCAAACTGGATGCAGAGCCTGGGCTTATGGGAACAACTGTATCCCCACAGAGAAATCATGCTTTTACAGAAAGACTTCTGTAGGATACCACCACTCAGCTATGCAGATCCAAGCCCTAGAGTCCTACCTCCTGTTCATAACATGGGATTTCTCAGTGGTTGATCTGTGATTATTTCACAAGCAAGGTATGTGTGTGTGTTAGTTGAGGGGGGCGGGGATGGATAAGATTACTGTAGTGTGTTTAATCAGCAAAAAGTTCGTGTGCGTGTGTTTGTATAAAATGTTTTTGTTTTAAACTTTCTACAAATCAGTGAGAAAAGTCAGACAACCCAATAGAAAAATACAAAATTTAATTTTCCAGTCAATTGTTCATGTTAATTTGGTTTATCTCTGGTTTGGGGTAAAGATGAACAAGGCTGATGTGAACAGTTTTGTCATGTATGTCAGTGCACATATGCCTTCAGTTCTCTAGAGTGTATCTATTTTAAAGTGTAATTGCTGAATCATAGGCTATATACAGTTTCAACTTTCCTAAATAAAATGTGTTATTTTCCACAGTGATTGTGCCAATTTGGAGAGAGGTCAGTGTTTTCTTATTGTTGTCTTTTTTTTTTTTTCTGCGGTACGCGGGCCTCTCACTGTTGTGGCCTCTCCCGTTGCGGAGCACAGGCTCCGGACGCGCAGGCTCAGCGGCCATGGCTCACGGGCCCAGCCGCTCCGCGACATGTGGGATCTTCCCGGACCAGGGCACGAACCCGCGTCCCCTGCATCGGCAGGCCGACTCTCAACCACTGCGCCACCAGGGAAGCCCCTATTGTTGTCTTAATTTGCATTTCCTTGATTACTGATGAAACTAAACACACGTGTTTTTTTTTTTTCAAATCTTTCAGCCATTTTTCTATTGTTGTGTAAAAAGAAAGCAAACCACAAACAGACACAAATGTATGGGAGTGGATGTACAGAGGCTGCTGCTCGATTCTTGACTTAGGTGGTGGATATATTGGAGTTTGCTATTATTCAACTAAAACTAGATGTTTTATGCACTTAAAAATATACATGCCTGTCTCACAGTAAAAATGTTAAAACAGGTAAGTCAAACATAGCTCCTAAAATCAAAGCGTTTATGTACATTTCTGTTATGTACTCTTCTGTATAAGATATATTTCACACTAGAAATGTTAAAAAAGATATATCAAACAGAGCTCCTATATTCAAGAAGTTTATAGTATAAACTAAAGTGAGGACAATATCTACATATAAGTAAATTTAATTCTATGTGGAAAATTATAAACAACTACAAGAGATACACATAAAACATAGCACAGGGAGATCAGCTCGGTGCTCTGTGACCACCTAGGGGGGGGGGATAGGGAGGGGGGGAGGGAGGGGGACACAAGAGGGAAGAGATATGGGGATGTATGTGTATGTATAGCTGATTCACTTTGTTATAAAGCAGAAACTAACACACCATTGTAAAGCAATTGTACTCCAAAAAAGATGTTAAAAAAAAAAAAAGTGCTATGGTAGAACAAAGGAAGGATAGATCCCAGAGGGGGGACTTGAAGAACATAACATTTGTTCTGGACGAGAGAGAGATAACAGTGAAATGGGAAGAACGGTATGCAGATGTATTGAGCAAACAGTATTCTGTTTGTCTGGAATGTAATATTCATGAATATAAATAATAGGAAATAAGTTTGGAATGCTGTAAGCTGGTGCCCAACTGTAGAGGTTATTCTCTTTCAGATTAAGATTTTCAAGTTTATACTATAGATTCTAACTCCACTAAAGAAAGTTTAGATATTGTGCAGATGTCAGAGCTAAAGGCAAAATCCCAACTACTGTAGGAAAACATTTAAAACCGGTTTGCTGGGCTTCCCTGGTGGCGCAGTGGTTGAGAGTCTGCCTGCCGATGCAGGGGACACGGGTTCGTGTCCTGGTCCGGAAGATCCCACATGCCGCGGAGCGGCTGGGCCCGTGAGCCATGGCCGCTGAGCCTGCGCGTCCGGAGCCTGTGCTCCGCAACGGGAGAG
>NC_041229.1:99086888-99093601 GCF_002837175.3 Physeter macrocephalus | reverse complement strand
GACACGGGTTCGTGCCCCGGTCCGGGAAGATCCCACATGCCGCAGAGCGGCTAGGCCCGTGAGCCATGGCCGCTGAGCCTGCGCGCCCGGAGCCTCTGCTCCGCAACGGGAGAGGCCACAACAGTGAGAGGCCGCGTACCGCAAAAAAAAAAAAAAAAAAAAAGTTTGCTTATGCATCTGTGTTAAAACAAAGCTTTTGTTTGCTTTAGGCAAATTGTTCAGCATTTTATGTGTGAGCACATATCCACCTAAAAAGTGATTCCAGCACCTGTTGCAGCAGAAATTGGTCATTTATTTTGGATGTATTCAGAATCCACTTTCCTTCTTAAAAACGTTCTGACTTTCTTGGAGAATGATCTCTTAATTATTGGGTTGATGGAGGAAGAATTCCCCGTGCCTACCCAAGTTTATAGAAACTGAGGCAAGGAGAGTCTTTCCTTCCCTGCCCCCCTAGAGAGAGAACCCTGAATTGTAATGCATAGAGATATAGAGAGGCAAGCATGAGTCCTCATCTCAGCCGATAACAAGTTCTTATTTCCCCCAATTTAAATCTGAAGCAAGTGATGCAATGGCAGCATGTAGAGTTGGAGGCATTTTCCCCATTCGTGGGATTCTCATTGGGCCATTCTAGCCAGGACATGGTTTCTTGGCTGCTGACTTCTGTTCCTTAGCCTCTGAAATGCCCTTGGTTCCTACCTTTGGTCCAGTTTCCCTGTGATTCTGTGAATGTCTTGATATTCTTTCAATCACCCCCATTTTTTTCCTTTATATTAACCTGAGTTGGTCTCTGTAAAAAAAGAAAACTGATATATCTAGCATGTGAAAGACACTCCTCCAGGGACTGTACAGTGAACAAGAGACAAGCTCCCAGCCTCAAGAAATTGAAAAATAGGGTAGAAATGTAAAATGTTAAAAGAATAGGGAAAAAACCCCTCAATAATATGAGCCCATAAATACTTCAACTGGCTTTTCAGTAGGAAAATGAATAATGCAGAGAAAGCATTGCCACAAAATTTAACTTACTTCAGAAAGCTAAGTAATTACCAAATCATCCATTTTTTAACCAATTTTTCATGCTGACAATGTTGATTAAGATCTGGAGTTATTGGTACATAGGAATAAAAGAGACCACCGTTGCATGTTTAAGACAAGGAAGTTGAGGCCCAGGGAGGGGAAGTGGTCTCACATCCAGAAAGTGGCAGAGCCAGATCTTGTGACATATTCCGTCACTGCAGACGCCACACACACCACAGTGCTCCTGGCTGGTGACCGCAACCCACTCTATGCTTGAGAACACCCACTCTTGCTTCTCCCGGGATGTTTCTGGTAGAATCACCCTTTGTTCTTATAAACACATTACTGGCTCCCTCCTCAGATAATGTCACTTTATACCTGCATGACACGTGGGCCTGGCTAGAGCTGGACAAAAAGTCATATCCAAGAGCCAACCAGTGCCTTTCAAGTTAATTGTAGCATCTTCTCTTTGGGTCCCTGGTTGGCTACTCTTCACATTTCCTCTCTTCAATTCCAAGCACCCCTTATGTCAATAATAGTAAATATATATATATATATTTATTTATTTATTTATACATATGTACATTCTTTTCTTATATTTTTTTCCATTTTGGTTTATCCCAGGAGATTGGATATAGTTCCCTGTGCTATACAGTAGGACCTTGTTGTCTATCCATTCTAAATGCAATAGTTTGCGTCTACCAACCCCAAACTCCCAGTCCATCCCTCCCCCTCCCCACTTCCCCCTTGGCAACAGGTCTGTTTTCTGTGTCTGTGAGTCTGTTTCTGTTTTGTAGATAGGTTCATTTGTGCCATATTTTAGTGATATCATATGGTACTTATCTTTCTGTTTCTCACCTATTTTACTTAGTATGATAAACTCTAGTTACAACCATGTAGCTGCAAATGGCGTTATTTTGTTCATTTTCATGTCTGAATAGTATTCCATTGTATATATGTACCACATCTTCTTTATCCATTCCTCTGTCAATGGACATTTAGGTTGTTTCCATGTCTTGGCTATTGTAAATAGTGCTGCTATGAACATAGGGGTGCATGTATCTTTTTGAATTAGAGTTTTGTCCGGATATATGCCCAGGAGTGGGATTTCTGGATCATATGGTAGCTCTATGTTTAGTTTTCTGAGGAACCTCCATGCTGTTCTCCATAGTGGCTGTATCAATTTACATTCCCACCAACAGTGTAAGAGGGTTCCCTTTTCTCCACACCCTCTCCAGCATTTGTCATTTGTAGAGTTTTAGTGATGGCCATTCTGACCAGTGTGAGGGGGTACCTCACTGTAGTTTTGATTTGCATTTCTCTAATTGGACCTCATATTTGAACTCCCTCCAGGAATTGCCTTCAGCTGAAGGGAGACACCTCACTCAAGGTAACCCACATCCAAGACTGGTCAGTGAGGGATACAAAGGCCTGGCCCCTTCTCTCCTTGAGACAGTTCCTAAGGGCCATCCCAGCCCCAGAGATGCGCAAGGGATTGCCTGAGGCCTTTGTTGCAACTGCATCACAGTCCGACTTCTCGCTCTGGTGCCGCTGCCGTCTCTCCCTCACAGGTGCTGTTCCTAAGAACATTCCCCAGGGAGCCACCTGCATGCAAATCTCAGTCGCAGAGCCCATTTCCCAGCAAATAGGATCTAAGAAGTCTCCTCACACACTGTAAATTCTATGATAGTTTCTGAGGGTCGAATAATATTGTTTTACATTCCTCAGGATCGTGATTTCTGTTGCCAACGATTGCAGAGATAGAATCCTAAATCTCCAGACTTGTTTTCTGAAGAAAGCAGAACATAGTAGCCCTGAGGTTAATGCACACAACATTCATACACCCTACAGATGTAAAGAGGCTTAGGGACCACCCCCCCTTCCTCAAATATTTTCTGAGGGTTTTCTGTGTGCTAAAAGCTCTGCTGAACACTTTTATTTCTCACAATTACTCTATTAGCATTTACTTTATTATCCTAGTTTTATTTTTTATTTATTTAATTTATTTTTATTTATTTTTTAATTGAAGTATAGTTGATTTACACTGTTACAATGTTAATTTCTGCTATACAGCAAAGTGATTCAGTTATGCATATATATATTCTTTTTCATATTCTTTTCCATTACGGTTTATCATAGGATATTGAATATAGTTCTCTGGGCTGTACAGCAGGACCTTGTTGTTTATTCATTCTACATAAGATAGTTTCCATCTGCTGACTCCAAACTCCCCCTCCATCCCTAGTGTTATAATTGATAAAACCAAGGCTTAGAGCTGTGGAGTAACTTCCCGAAGGACGAAAAGCTGGAGAAGCGTCACCATATTCTACTAAATGATAAGTGGTTTGAGGACAGGCACTCTGTCATCTTTACTTTTGAATCCCTAGCACCTAACTTAGTACCTGGCACATAGCAGGTGTTCAAATGCATCTTCCTTTATTTTTATTTTTTTAACTTTTGACTTTGTATTGGAGTATAACTGATTAACAATGTTGTATTAGTTTCAGGTGTACAGCAAAGTGATTCAGTTAAACATATATATGTATCTATTCTTTTTCAAATTCTTTTCCCAATTAGGTTGCTACAGAATATTGAGCAGAGTTCCCTGTGCTATACAGTAGGTCCTTATTAGTTATCTATTTTAAATACAGCAGTGTGTACATGTCCGTCCCAAACTCCCTAACTATCCCTCCCCCACACCCTTCCCCACAGTAACCATAAGTTCGTTCTCTAAGTTCACGAGTCTGTTTCTGTTTTGTACGTAAGTTCATGTGTATCATCATTGAAAACAATTTTTTTTAGAGAAATATCATATGATATCGCTTATATGTGGAATCTAAATCAATGCATCTTCCTGAAAGGATTAATGATTAAACCTTCAAGGAAAGGGAATTATAATTTTATTGATCACTTTTATCATGCCAGATATGTTTTCTATATTTTAATGTACAGTACCTCTTTAAAATTCACAGTACATCTGTGAGAGGTGAATTAATTTTTTTCATTTTCCAGATGGTGAAACTGAGGTTCAGATACACAGGTGCTAAGGGGTAGAACCAGGATTCTAATCCACTCTGTTTGTTGGCTCTCCATGCCTTCTACTCTATCTTGACCTTCCCACCATCTCCTGTTTCTCAGATGAGGAAACTGAGGTACAAAATCTGTAAGTGGTTCTACCCCAGTCATATTGCTAGAGAGTGGTCCCAGATTTTCTGTCTCCCACTCCTCAACGTCAGTAGGTCTCCCACTCGGCACGCTCAGAATCCGTAGGACTCCAGCTGCCTTTTCCAAATGGGGTCGGCAAAATGTCATTCTCACTTAGATGGCAAAACTCCTCACCAAATATAAAACTGAAAATGTAGGCCACTTGCCCATGTGATTGTATTTCATAACTCAGAGCTAAAAATAGCTCTCAGCTTACTTGGCCTGTTTATAACATATTAAAACCTCATATTCAAATTCACTCGCCTCTTGGATTAATGTCAAGATTATGACTTTCCAGGTTTCTTTCTCTTCCCATCTCTATCTCACCCAGCAGGGAGTGGATTATCCTTGTCCACGTTATTTTCCACATGAATTACTGTGTGCTTATTTTCAAAGAGGAGTTTTGTGACCTTATTGTATTTGCTGTACCTGCAGAATCCATTTTGGAAGGCAGGAGAGAGGTGGTTAAGGGCACAGGCTCCAGGGCTGGAGGGGGGGTCAAGGCTGTGTATTCTTTTTTCTTTTTAATTTAATTTTTATTTTATATTGGAGTATAGTTGATTTACAATGTTGTGTTTCAGGTGTACAGCTCAGTAATATATATATGCATATATATATATATACCCATTCTTTTTCAGATTCTCTTCCCATATAGTTTATTACAGAATATTGAGTAGAGTTCCCTGTGCTATACAGTAGGTCCTTGCTGATTATCTATTTTATATATAGTAGTGTGAATATGTTAATCCCCAAATCCTAATTTATCTCTCTCCCTCACATTTCCCCTTTGGGAACCATAAGTGTGTTTTTGAAGTTTGTGAGTCTGTTTCTATTTTATAAATAAGTTCATTTCTATCATTTTTTTTTGGTTCCACATATAAGTGATATCATGTGATATTTGTCTTTCTCAATATCATGTGATATTTGACTTCATTTAGTATGCTAATCTCTAGGTCTATCCATGTTGCTGCAAATGGCGTTATTTCATTCTTTTCTATGGCTGAGTAATATTCCAGTGTGTATATGTACCACATCTTCTTAATCCATTCATCTGTTGATGGACATTTAGGTTGCTTCCATGTCTTGGCTATTCTAAACAGTGCTGCAATGAACATTGTGGTGCATGTATCCTTTCGAATTATGGTTTTCTTCAGAGAAAGTCTATGTATTCTTGAGCCAGGCATGAAACCTTTGTCTTAGTTTCCTTGTCATTGACATGGAGACAAAATAATACCTCCTATTTCCTGGGCCTGTTGTGAGGATTAAACAACAATAAAAAATTCATGGTCAATGTTTAGCTCAATTCCCAACACATACCACACACATACACACACACACACACACAGAGTGCACAAATAGAACTACTGAAAACAAAAATCAACAAAATAAAAACTCACCACCACTTAGCATGACCAACTTGTTCCAGTTTGCCTGGGACTTTCCAGCTTTAGTACTGAAAAACTCGAGTCTTGGGAAACTTCTCAGTCCTGGGAAAATTGGAACAGTTGGTTACTCAATTCACCATCTATGAAACAAACAAAATGTTCTGAGTTATTCATTTATTCATGAAGCTTTTATTGATAACTAAAACATTTCAGACACTTTGATGGTATTTGAAAGGTAAGCATGACCAAAAATGAGTCCTTACAAAATGCTCAGCATAATGAGAGAGAATCATGAATTATACATGGCAAAATATATACAGTCCTTCTGAAAGTTGGCATGAAATGTTCAAAGAGTAGAACTCTGAAATGCGTTGCTCCTGGGGGATACTTTGTATAAATTTCATGGATTGCACACTTCTAATAGGGAATATTTTTTCTCCAGATACTAATGCTGTCGGGAAGTTAATAGGTTTACACAGGAAAAAGCATTTCCACGAGGAGGTAAGTTAAACAGCTTTCTTTACTGCAGTACTTCTCAGCACTTTTTTTTTTTTTTTTTGCGGTATGTGGGCCTCTCACTGCTGTGGCCTCTCCCGTTGCGGAGCACAGGCTCCGGACGCGCAGGCTCAGCGGCCATGGCTCACGGGCCCAGCCGCTCCGCGGCATGTGGGATCTTCCCGGACCGGGGCACGAACCCGTGTCCCCTGCATCGGCAGGCGGACTCTCCACCACTGCGCCACCAGGGAAGCCCTCAGCATTTTTAATCGGCTAGTGAGCATTTGAATCTCTAGGATGGAGGTGTTTTAAGTATTGTTTCCAAACTTTAAGAATTTTGACAACACAGAATTATTTTTAGGGTTTATGGAATGATACCAGCGTTCCACGGGGCTTTGACAAAAAGAAAATCTAGGTGTTATCTGGCATTGGACATGCAAAACTAGGACTAGGGAGAAAAGCACCAAACCCCAGCTTCTCATAAATAGAGCAGCTGTGGGCTTCCCTGGTGGCGCAGTGGTTGAGAATCCGCCTGCCGATGCAGGGGACACGGGTTCGTGCCCCGGTCCGGGAAGATCCCACATGCCGCGGAGCGGCTGGGCCCGTGAGCCATGG
>NC_041229.1:99072334-99086860 GCF_002837175.3 Physeter macrocephalus | reverse complement strand
AAAATAAATAAATAGAGCAGCTGTGCTTCAGTCATAATAGTTTGAGCTGTGGTTCTTAGCCTTTTTTTGGTTCGTGAACCTCCTTTCAGAATTTGATGAATGCATATGCACAGAGGGAAAAGGCCCCAAACTAGAGGCTTGAACTTTGCAGAGCATACTGGAGAGATGCTATATCTCCTGAGGAATTGAAAAATCTTGTTCCCTAAGATAATTTTGGGCCTTTGTAACAGCAGAGATGGAAAAAAAAAAAACCAAAAAACTCTGCAAGGACTGAAATAAATTCTGACACAAGATAGAGATACTCAAGTGTAGTCAAGCATGAAGAATAATGTGGTATGCCCCAAAATAGTACTTAGACAAATAATAGTAATTATTTTTATATTGAATGCTTGCTGTTTACCTTATTTAATCAGAAGGTAGTTTATCATGGTAGTTTAAGCTGTGGCTTCTAAAATTAAAAAATATATATGTATTTCTCATTCTTTCTATCTGTGCTCTCTCCTCCAACCCACAGGAACCTTTGGAGTTACTTGTACTAATGTCAGTATTACAAATGCAAGAAGCCTAGGTCTCTACCACTTAGAAATAAATCACTTCCAAAACCATACAACCCATATCTAATTGTAAGAAAGCCAAGAAATACAAATTTCATCTCAAGATTCATAAAATGAAACAAAGATTAGTGTTGGAAGAGAATAAAGTAGGAGTACCAGCCATTTGCTGGATTTTACTCCCAGTCAGGCTATGGCTTCCGACGTCAAGGGGCACAATAGACACAGGAGGATATATACTTCCAAAGGGAGAAAAAGAAAAAAATCCCACATGACTTATGGAAGTAATGTTGTCTGAGGCCTTTGTGACTGGCTGGATGCCCCAGCCTGTGTTTCATTTCCTGCTCTGATGTCCATATCAGCTGCTTCTAAGAATGTTAATAGCCTCTTTTTCTGTATTTTTGAGCACAGATGGGTATGCTGGAGAAGAAATAACAATTCATACACCCATGACTTTGCTTAGCAAGTTCCCTAAGTACTTGGTCCCTACAGGCAAGATTTTAATTAAAATATTCAGTACATGAGGCGTGGAGCTGTGGATGGATCACAGGAGAACTTGTTCCCTGAGAGCTTCATGTCAGAATAATCCCCTTCAAGACATCAGTCACTGGACCCTTAAATCCCAATCTGGCTTTATTCAGACTCACTATAGTGAGAACAACCTGTGCCCAGAGCAACCTTGTTCACTGGATTTTATTTTATTACCACGGAGTCCTCAGGGTCTCACTGCTGGAGGCCGTTTCCTTCACAGTGACATTGCTGTGATACATTAGTCAGAATGACCTTGGATAGCACTCTGGTAACAAGAGGAATCTTTTATCTAGACTGAGTGATTTACTAAGGATTTCACATCCTTTGTCTTATTTTATCCTCAAAGCACTCTGTAAAACATCAAGGGTGGTTATTAGTAATTCCATTAAAAAGTTGTAGAAAGTGAGACTAAGCAAAGTGAAGGCATTCATTTTGTTCCCCTCTGAAACGAGAAATCTAGTATTTAGGACTTTTGAGGTTTGACATGTAGTGCCAAGGAATCTGCTCATGGTCAAAAAGCTGTATTCAGACGGATGAGATACGATAATTCAGAAGGTACAAACTTACAGTTATACAGTGAATGTCATGGGGGTGTAATGTACAGCATGGTGACTATAGTTAGTAATCCTGTATTGCATATTTGAAAGTTGCTACGAGAGTAGATCTTAAAAATCCTCATCACAAGAAAAATTTTTGTAACTATGTATGGGAATGGATGTTAACTAGACTTATTGTGGTGATCATTTTGTAATACATACAAATTATCGAGTCATTGTGTTGTACACCCAAAACTAACATATTGTTATATGCCAGTTATACCTCAAAAACAGAGATAATTTAGATCTCAGTGCCAAGGGGAAGCCGTAACTGCTTCTCCTATTAAGTTATCATCGGACTTCATCTTGTAAGGATGTTGGTGGTTATGGTGCTGTAACCAGAAGAGGGAAAATTAGTAGAAAAGGAATTGGGATTACATCTTTGGGCAGCTTTAGGAAATGTTGATGTTAGCGTAACTTAAAGGCTAGCAGAAACCATCTAGTCTTTTTTTTTTCTTAACAATTAGAAAACAAGTGTTTTGGGCTTCCCTGGTGGCGCAGTGGTTGAGAGTCCGCTGCCGATGCAGGGGACACGGGTTCGTGCCCCGGTCCGGGAAGATTCCACATGCCGCGGAGCGGCTGGGCCCCTGAGCCATGGCCGCTGAGCCTGCGCGTCCGGAGCCTGTGCTCCGCAACGGGAGAGGCCGCGGCAGTGAGAGGCCCGCGTACCGCAAAATAAAAAAAGAAAACAAGTGTTTTATATTATCACATTTTTGATACCCAAATACATATAGTCAGTTCAATATATTTCAGTTCAAAAAGCTTTTATCTTTGCATGAAATTGTTGAACTTTAACACTCAAAGTAAAAACTGATACAGTTGGGTTTCAATCTGCCTCGTTTTCTATTCAGCCCACCTGTTCTTTGTTTCATTTTTTTCCTTCCTTTTTTTATTAAATTTATTTATTTATTCATTTGTTTAATTTTTGGCTGCATTGGGTCTTCGCTGCTGCATGCGGGCTTTCTCTAGTTGCGGCGAGCGGGGGCTACTCTTCGTTGCAGTGCACGGGCTTCACATTGCGGTGGCTTCTCTTGTTGCGCAGCATGGGCTGTAGGCGCGCAGGCTTCCGTAGTTGTGGCACATGGGCTCAGTAGTTGTGGCTCGCAGGCTCTAGAGCGCAGGCTCAGTAGTTGTGGCGCACGGGCTTAGTTGCTCCGCGGCATGTGGGATCTTCCCGGACCAGGGCTCGAACTCGTGTCCCCTGCATTGGCAGGCGGATTCTTAACCACTGTGCCACCAGGGAAGCCTCCTTCCTTTTGGAATAAGGTTATCTCAGTTTAAGTAATTAACTACTTTTGCTTTTTTTGTCCCCTATTATTGCAACTTTCATCCTTCACTTATTAAGTTGTACCTTAATATTTTTATTTTTCCCTCACTAGGAAAGAACAGTATAACATTTTGATTCTGATTGCCTCTCACCCCTTTTTGCTTTTATTGTCATATAGTCTAACTAAATATAATGAAAACTTTAGAAGATTTTTTCAACATTATTTTTTAAAGTTAATAAATTTATTTGTATTACTCACATATTAGTCTTTCCGGAGCTTCTTCTAATTTCCTGTATTTTCATTTTGGATCTTTTTGTTGTTGTTCAAAGAACCTCCTTTAGTATTTCTTTCAGTACAGGTTTGTGGGCAACTGGATCCCTTAATCTGTTGTCTGAAAAGGTTATCATTTTGTTTAATTTTTGAAAAATAGGATATCTGATTATAAAATTCTAGATTGTGAGTTACTTATCCTTAGTACTTTTAAAGACATCATTCCACTCCATTCTGAATTTATTATTTATTTTGAGAAATTTGCTGTCAGTCTTACTTTTGCACGTTTGAAAATAATGTTTCTTTTTTTCCTCTGGCTGTTTTAAGATTTGCTTTTTGACTTCCATTAAATTAAAATATGATTCCAAATGTGAGGAACAAACCAGTTGTTTGAATGACTTTACTACTTTTTTTTTCTCACACTCCTTTTTGTAAAAAGTTAGTAGAGTTTCCTTAAAAAAGTAGGTCCAGGATTAAATATAGTTGAAGAAACACTGGATGTGTCAAATATGAATTTAACTTTAAATTCACATATAAGTAAATCTCCATGAAAGGGTTGTGTAGCGTATCACAAATACTTGAATAAATATTACCATCTTGAGGAAATAGAATTCTGTGGAGCACTTTTTGAGACAGGCAGCCTTATTGTGATCTACTTTCTACCATAAACCAGGTCTTCTGTACTGTGTATGTAACACCCTTCTCAGCATCACAGCATAGAACTTAAATGTAATGCTTAGGATTTCTGTAGCCTGAATTCTCACACATACCTGCTGTGTGTCCTTTGCAAGTTCCTTATTTTCTCCAAGTGTGTTCTTTTTACATTTTTTTTTCTTTTTACATTTTTAAAAGAGGATAGTAATAACGTCTACACAGGGTTTTTATGAGTACTATATTAGATAGTGCCTGGCATATAACATGTTTAGCAGCCATATGTTATACTATATATGTTATATGTGTAACATATAAATCTATATATTATACTATATATATACATTATACTATTAGTGAAATTAACATCAGAGTCATTGTAAATGCTAATAGTAACTGACCTGTACTTCACTGACCATAATCATCATTTATTATTTGTAGCATAATAATTTGTGTGCATGTTTTATATTCCAATTTTAAGTTAAGCTTCTGTATTTCTTGGGAAAAAAGGGTTTAATACACGTGTTCTCAAGGAATGTTTGTGAGCTAATAAAAGAATAACAACAATCATAATAAAATTTTTGAGTGATTATCACTTTAGGCATAGTGGCTACATCGTATATATATATGATATATATATATAATATATGATATATATAATATATGATATATATAATCTCCTTCCAACTATATTATGATGTGATGATGTCTACAGTACCATCATGCCAATCTTATTTCAAGTGCTTGCTAAAGATTTCATAAGTACAAAATGGAGAGTCTGGTATTTAAATCTCGATGTGTCTGTCTGCATATCTCTCACACTATATAGATACTGGTAAAAGCGCGAGCTTAGAGGAAAGAAAGATTCTAATGCATTTCCGGTAATAAGAGCAGCAGCTGTTTCTACCAGGACAAGCAAAAACAAACAAACACACAAAAAACCCTCAAAACATTAGTAGTGTAAGATGGTGATTAATGATATATGCAGAGTCTGAATACCTTGGTGTGAGAATTCCATTTAGTCATGCCTCGATATAGTAGACATTAATTACTCAAAAATCACAAAGTAAATCCTAGGAATTACTGCAGTGGGGCTTTTAAAACTCATAAGCTGTAAGGAATACTTTTTAGGTATGATGGATTCGCCTTGAGAAATAGGTTGTCGCTTGGCTTACAATAATGCAGGTTCCCAAATCAGTTAGAATGAAATGTACTCCAGTCTAAAGCTAAACGCCAGTCCCAATGGTTTTTGTTTTAGGCAGGACAAGATTTGAGTTAGTCTTACCAGTTGTCCATACTGGTCCTATGATACATACCAGTCATTCCTCCTGATAATTTCTGTGTTTGGGATGAGAATTTTTGTTTGTTTGGATTTGTTTACAGATTTTGTTCTGTAAAGAACACGATACTAATTGCCAAGGAAGAGGTCTTGCTTACTATACTGCGGTTACTTGGCTTCTTTAGATTCTGCCAACTTCTTTGACAACTTGAGGTCTTACCATAACTCTTCATGTCATTTGGGGCAATCATCCATGCTACCTTTATTCATCTTTTATGTATTGGCTAAGGTGTTAATTCTCCTGAGAAAAGCATTCTGACCAATCAATTCAAAGTAGATTTTTTACTGTTCACTCTCATATAGGCACCTTGTTCTATTTTTATTACATTCTTATTTGTGTGTTTGTTTCATGTTTGTCTTCTCCGATATAAACTTAAGCATGAAACTAAGAACCATGTTTGTTTTGCATGGATATGTACCCACAGGGCCAGGACTATGGCCGAGCTCATTTGGGATCAATAAAGAGTTGAATGAATAATTAATTCTTATCAATGATACAAATATTTCAAGTGAATTAAGGGATGCAGTTCTTTCTGGGATCCATTTGGCTTCATGACAGACCTCTGTCCCTGTTCCTCCATGTTTATGTCAATATGGGGCCCTAGAGGTAATGATGTAACTTGATTTTAGCATTCAAAGAGAATTAATACAAGTTATGTTAATGCACTAATCGTCTCCCTCAACAAGCAGAGCTGGATTCCTATAGACACATTCACCGCTTGTTCTCCAGTAGTGTGAGATAAAGACCTGTTGTTGCTCTCATGGGGGCTTTGTCCCCTGGGGGTTCCATGGGTGTGTAACTCTTTCACTCTTCAAGTTCTCATATGACTCCATTGGACTTTATATTATAGGTAACAGACCAAGTGCCAGAGTCCCTTGACCATTCATCCATTCACCAGATTGTCAATGGTTGTGTAATACCTACAATGGCCTTTCCGCAAACTGATATTCTCTGAGAGCCTGCAGTAATGTCCAGGGAAAATACCTGCAAATAATCATGACTTTGATTATGATTATGATGATTGCCCTTTCTCAGGACATTACAGGGATTCCCTTATTTTCTCATGACAGTGACAGTCTTTTAGGGAGGATGTTGTTGGGGGCTACCTTTCTAATATCTTCATTTTATAGACAAAGATATAGAATCTCAAAGCAATTAAGTGACTTACCTGAGAAGAGAGATCAGTAGATCTTACCGTAGAATTCATGTTAGCTACTTCCTATGCAATTAAGTATTTTTTTTCTTAATATCATCTTGCTCCAGAGAACTTTTTCCCTTTTGATCAAAGACTAAGAAGAACATCTCAGTAGAATGTTTCCTTTCTTCCACTGACTGAATTTCTGATTTGAGACTCACATGTGAATGTGCTGAATTTCCTGTTCATTACTCAGGGAGCCAGATATGCGTCTGATCAATCTACATTCTGTATAAATTTGCAGGGACAGATTTTTCTAGGAAAATACATCAAGACACCAGTTTCCCGTTTGATTTATACTTAACTCAATATTGAACGTTTTGAATGTTATTATGTGTCTGTGACTTTTAACAAGAGAATATGTTACAAACACCGTGGAAGTTCTTAAGGAACATACGTATTTATCTAGTAAAAAAAATGAAAGGAACAAGAGGGTCTTGAATCCCTGCTTTGCCATGTATGAGATTGCATAACTTGGACAAGTTGTTAAACCTAGCTTAATTTCAGTTTTCTCTTTTGGAGTACGGAAATATTAGCTATTTTGGCTAATCCCAAGGTCCTTGAGAGTATGAAATTTGATCTCAATTTGAAAATTCATTATAATCTGGAGAAAACATAACAGCCTTAATAAAAAAGAGAAGGAATGGAGAGGAGTAAATGAGGGGTACCCATGCTAATAAACCAGTTATAAAAATGCACTTAAAGAAGAGGTATAAATACAACACTACAAAGAACAATTTATGGGAATGAGGAAACCTGGACTCCAGTTATCATTCTGAAGCTTTGCTGGCATTAGGCACCCAGAATGATTAACTATTAGATATATTGACTGATGAACTGTAGTATAAATGAGACCATTCTACCATCACACTATCCTGAGGGACAAAACCAATGCTCTCTGCTTGGGAATAAAGAATAAGAATATCTCATAATAATGCTCAGTTTATATGTCTGTCTTGTTCCACTACACATCCTGAGGTCAGGGAACTTTTTTAATGATTGTAAGTCTTAGAATTAGCACACGACTTGTCGTACTATAAGCGCTTAGTACTTGGAGAATGAAAGCTGGATGAATTACTGACCAAATTCCAGCACGTTATGTGGTTTATTACTTGGTGTTACTGAAAAGTTATGTCACTTTTTAATGTAGAAGATTTTTTTTCTTTTTCTCTTTCTTTCTTTGTAGAGAGGAGAGAGGAATTTGATTTTGCACTTTTCTATATATAGTTTTTATCATTCATCTGGATTCAGAAAGATGGCTTGCCAAATTCACACTAGCTTATAATACATTTGATTTCCAAGACTGTGTCTTTAATTCCCCACATTACCTCTGAATGGTGGATTCAATAAATCAGTCATTCAAGAATCAGGCAATATAATGAGTAATTTTTTTGTGTTCAGGCTTTGATTCAAAATGACATGGCTTCAAATACCAGCTCTGCTACTTGCTAGTTTTATGGACTTCAGTGTGTAACTCCTTGTCAGTAAGCTTCATTTTCCCTGTACGTGAAATGGGGATAACATTTCACATGGCTGGGTGATAAATCAATGGAGGTATAGTATGCATGGTATGACATGGTGCCCTGAAAATAGAAAGTGCTCGGTAATTCCTCGCCATTATAGTTTAATTCATTATTTAAGTTGGTATGTCTGCTTATATAGTACTGATGATCTATATGGGAGATGAAGCTTAAATTAAGATAAAACAAATTACTATGATTAACAATGAGATCAATGGTGCTCTACAGGTTATAACAGAAAAGTAGTGTCTGGAAAGAGGAGTTGCTGAAGGCTTCACGGAAGCTTTGAAACTTGTGTTATTCTTTGAAGAAAAAATGTGAATTTTACCTAGGGCACAGAGCATTTTGTCAGGAAGATTGCACTTTTTAAGTATCTCCTGAACACCACCTGTATTCAGTGGTGCAATCCATGAAAACCTTTGAAGAAACATTGCCCAGAGGTCAATCAATATTCAAAGACGTTTTATAATTCTTACTCTCAACAGTAGATTAATTTTATCACAAGAATGTACCTGAAACTAGTTTTTTTTTTCCTCTTGTAGGAAAATGCTGAATTAAGACTCACTCCTTCACTTCGTTGAAAAAGAAAGATGGTAAAAAATAAAATGAAATGCTTTCAGCACATTCCCCCCCCCACCAGATTTAGGGACATCTAATATGTGTATTGATTAAGGTAAGTAGGAAACAAGAGGGTGTCTTCTCTGGATAATAATGCCTCCCAGTGGCCTCCCTACCAGCAATAGCAGGAGTAAAGAGGGAGGAGGAAACTGCAGGCTTCTGTCAAGACTTTCACCCTCCCTTTCCACCCCACAACTTCATAACCTGGTTGTCTCCATCTACCTTGAGACCTGAGGACTAATCTCATGATTCTCTTTATCACTGTGTCACTTACCATGAAGCTGAGGAATCTCAGGTCAGCCCTCAACTCCTGTTAAATAATGTTGCTAACTCTTCATATCCCTCTTTCTAAGCCCAGTAGCCACTCCTGCCCAACTGCTGAAATCATTCTACTGTTCCCTCTGGAATTTATAGTCAGTCATCAACATAACCCGATAGATACTTAACCTCTCCTCTGGAAGTTCCCTTTACCTACTTGGTCCAACTGATATCTGTGTCCTGGGACAGTGCTTTTTAAATAGCCATCTCAGTGGTAGAAATTTTCTCTCCCATTTTCCTCCTAACAGTATATTGCTTCATGATCTTGACTTTGTAACATTGAAATACTCTGATTTTTGTTTTCTCCAAATTCTTTCCTTTAGTGGAGTTATTTTGTTTTGTGGATTTAACATGATATGAGAAAGTTAAACCATTAGCAAATTGCCAATATGGTTCAATTTAATAAAACCTGATGCAACAAGTCCAATAATTTGTGCAACCCTTCTAAGTTGGATGACCAAAAGGAATCTGACTCTGAATGACTAATCTCAAATGGTCTCTCTTGTTCTTTCTCAAACATCTGCTTCTTCTACACCATTCCCTCTGTGACTATACAAAAAATGGAGTCATCATAGTTCCCTGCTTCTCTATTGTCCTACATTCAATATAGCAAGAAATCCAGCCAGCTCTACCTTTAAAATATATCCAGAATGGATAATTTCTCATTACCTCTCTCACTACCACCCTGGTCCAAGCCATCATTACCTGGTGCATAGATTAACGAGATTAATGTGAAGAAAAATGAAGTAGGTGAAATCATAGCATCCCAGATTTCATTCTTACATGGAAGCCATCCTTAACCTCACCTACATTTTGGATCCCTAGATAGATTCTGTCACTATCTTCTATCAGTAAGAATATCTACATTTATTGAATGCTTGTTAAGTGCTAGGCTCTATTGTTATGTCCATTTTAAAAATGGGGAAGCTGAGGCTCAGACACCTTAATTAATATACAAGAGGACTCAGAAAATAAATGGATTCTTACTTGGCATAGCTGGACTGGCCACTATCTGAGTAGAAGAGGAATATTGTGTGAAAAATGGGGGGAAGGCATAGATGGATTACGAGAGTGAAAGAAATTTGGGGCAGAAGCAAAAGAGTGAGTGATCATATAGGATGTTCGATTTCAGAGTTATCTGGAATTCCTCTGTTATGACATCCACTCCTGTAATCAATACATGGACCAATAACTCTGTCCTAGTCATAATGTGTAAAAGCCTACAATGCCAGTTTTTTTTTCATGTGATGTCTGGAATCTAGCATTGAGGGCTCCTGTAATTTGACTTGAAATGATAGCAGGTCCTATTATGGAATGACAGAGATAGTTAAATGTTTGGGGCATATCCCTCAGAACCAAGTGAAAGATCACAGCAACAGATTGTTTCTCCTGATAGGGAAGATTTTTCCTTTTGGAGAAGAGGAACCAGGATCTGCATTTTCTATGAGTTATCCTTGTAAAATACTAAAACCTCCCTGGAGTATTGTAAGTGTGAAGAATCATTTTAGCTACATAATTTGCAGATCCCAGTGTAAAAACAAAAATGTGGAGCCCCTTGTTAAAAATATATAATAATTTTAAGCTGACAAGAGCAGTGCAGGACCTTCTAAGCACAGGGTCTGCATGACTGCACAGGCTTCATGCTCATGAAACCAGCCCTGAAGAATCATCCTCTTCTTAGATATAATCCTTTTAAAAGTAAAAAACAATATTTAAAATTAAGGTATTCTCCATATTTTATGTCATCATGAAAATGCAAATTAAAACAACGATGAAATAATACTGCACATCTATTAGAATGGCCAAAGTCCAGAACACTGACAGCACCAAGTGCTGCTAAGGACATGGAGCAATAGGAACTCTCATTCTCATTGCTAACAAAAATGCAAAATAGTACAGCCTCTTTGGAAGGCAGTTTGTCAGTTTCTTACAAAATTAAATACACTCTTCCTATACAATAGCACTTGTTCTACTTGGTATTTACCCAAAGGAATTGAAATTTTATGCCCACACAAAAACCAGCACCAGGATGTTTATAGCAGCTTTATTCATTATTGCCAAAACTTGGAAGCAATCAATATGTCCTTCAGTAGGTGAATGGATTCATGAACTGTGGCAACCCAGGCAATGGAATATCCTTCAGTGTTAAAAAGAAATGAGCTATCAAGCCATGAAAAGACATGGAGGACACTTAAATTCATATTACTAAATGAAAGATGCTGATCTGAAAAGACTACCAACTGTATGATTTTTGCTATATGACATTTTGGGAAAGGAAAAACTATGGAGACAGTAAAAAAGATCAGTATTTACTAAGAGTTAGGGGGTTGGAAAGGAAGAGTAGATGGAGCACAGAGGATTTTTAGGGCAGTGAAAATACTTGGTATGATACTATAATGATGGATAATATCATTATATATTTGTCCAAATTCATAGAATGTACAACACCAAGAATGAACCCTAATTAAACTACTGACTTTAGATGATTATGATGTGTCAATGTAGGTTCATCCTTGGAAAAAAATACAGCATTCTGGAGAGTGATGTAGATAATGGGAAAGTTATGCATGTGTGGGGTCAGGGGGTAGGTATATCTTAAAAATAATCCACAAAATGTACAAAACTTAAGCTATATTGATCAAGAAAAAAGAGAGAGCACTCAAATGACCTTATAGAAATAAAAAAGTTTAAAGGACTCCTATGAGCAATTATATGACAACAAATCAGGTAGCTTAGATAAAATTTCTAAAAAGACACAAACTGCCAATATTGACCCAAGCAAAATAAAAATATGGATTTACACCAAGTAAATAAATTAAATTAATAATCAAAGCTTTATCCACGTGCTTTGTGACCACCTAGAGGGGTGGGATAAGGAGGGTGGGAGGGAGACGCAAGAGGGAGGAGATATGGGGATATATGTATATGTATAGCTGATTCACTTTGTTATAAAGCAGAAACTAACACACCGTTGTAAAGCAATTATACTCCAATAAAGATGTTAAAAAGAGAAAAACAAAAAAAACTTTATCCACAACAAAAATCTTAAGCCCAAGTGGCTTCACTGGTGAATTCTCTCAAACATTTAAAGAAGAATTAATACAAAATATTTCACAGAATAGACAACAGGAAGAACACTCCCTAACTCATTCTGAGGCTAGTAATTACCCTGATACCAAATCCAGACAGAGACATGGCAAGATGTTTATTGATGTCCTTAGGTCTGTTTTTAATTTTAATATTCCAATTGAGGGTTAAATTTATTCTTGAAAAAATTTGATAAAAATACCTTTTGTTTTGTTTTGCTTTGGAAAAAATATGGCAGGTATCTCTAAGAATTGTTTCTGTCCCCTTTAAGTATTATCTTCCCCCTTACTTTTTTAGTGTCCAATACATGTTCATACAACCCTTCACCATGTTTTAGCCTGGATATTTTTTACTGAGCTCTTTATTAGTTTATTCTGCATTGTGTCTTTTTAAACTGAAGTATAGGTGACTTACAATATTAGTTTCAGGTGTACAACATAATGATTTGATATTTTTTATAAATATAAGGTTATAAAATATTGGTTATCTTCCATTACATCCTCATATGTTATTTATTTTATACCTAGTAGTTTGTACCTCTTAATCTCCTTCTCCTATTTTGCTCCTTGCCCCCGCCCCTCTCCCCACTGGTAACTACTAGTTTGTTTTCTGTATCTGTGAGTCTATTTCTGTTTTGTTGTATTGGTTCCTTTGTTTTATTTTTTAGATTCCACATATAAGTGAAAATATACAATATCTATCTTTATCTGTGTGACTTATTTCACTAAGCATAACACCCTCCATGATTTGTAACAATATGGATGGACTTGTATCTAATATTCTTTTAAAATACTTATCAAAGGGCTTCCCTGGTGGCGCAGTGGTTGAGGGTCCACCTGCCGATGCAGGGGACACGGGTTTGTGCCCCGGTCCGGGAAGATCCCACATGCCGCGGAGCAGCTGGGCCCGTGAGCCATGGCCGCTGGGCCTGCGCGTCCAGAGCCTGTGCTCCACAGCGGGAGAGGCCACAGCAGTGAGAGGCCTGCGTACTGCAAAAAAATAAATAAATAAAATAAAATAAAATACTTATCAAATTCTTGTGGGGAGGAGTCAAGATGGCGGTGTGGGAAGACACGGAGTTAGCGTGTCCCCACAACTAGGGCATCTGCCAGCTGCTGGTGGGGGACTCTGAACCCCAAGGAGAGGGGAGGAAACTCAGAATGAACTGGTAGGACATAGGGGGCTCGAGAGGGGAGGAGAAGTGGAAGCCAGACAAGATCAGCGCCTCTGAGGCTGGGGAGATCAGGAGAGGCAGGCGGGAGGGGCTCCTCGGGAGGAGCAAGAGAGGAGAGGAGGGCGTTTTCCATGCCCACTAGAACCCAGGAAACCTGCTGGGCTCCCAGGTGAGGTCCCCTGCCCTCTGAGACCAGGGATGGGGGGCACAACCTGGGCCCCTTCTGTTCCTTGAGCCTAAGCCCCACCCCCACGACCCCCATGGCCTTTTCCAGCCCTGCGGGTCCTGAGCAATGGCCCCGCCCACTGCCCCAACCTTGCCCATGCTTAGGCTCCGCTCTCCACAGCCAAGGCATTTCCCCCGTCCTTTTTTTTTTTTCTTTTCCCTCCTCCTCTTTTTTTACTATTATGGTACTGATGTACCTTCTGGTTGTTGATTCATCTATATTTTTATTTTTACATTCTTTCTAACATATCTGTTAGTTTCCTAGTCTAATTTTAGTTTTTACTTCGTTATTGTTCTCTTTTTTTTTTTTTTTTGCCACCTCACGTGGCTTGTGGGATCTTGATTTGCGAGCCTGGGTCGGGCGGAAGCTCCTGCAGTGGGACCTCCAAGTCTGAACAACGGGACTAACAAAGAACCTCAGACCCCAGGGAATAGTCATTGGAGTCAGGTCTCACAGAGTTCCTCATCTCAGCACCAAGACCCAGCTCTACCCAATAACCTACAAACTCCAGAGTTGGAAGCCTCAGGCCAAACAATCAGGTCTCACAGAGTTCCTCATCTCAGCACCAAGACCCAGCTCTACCCAATAACCTACAAACTCCAGAGTTGGAAGCCTCAGGCCAAACAATCAGTAAAACAGGAACACAATGCCACTCATAAAAAAAAAAAGAGAGAGAGACAGCAAAAAAATATGTCACAGATGAAGGAGCAAGGTAAAAACCTACAAGACCAAATAAATGAAGAGGAAATAATCAATCTACCTGAAAAATAATTCAGAGTAATGATAATAAAGAATCTCAGAAATAGAATGGAAGCACAGTTTGAGAAAATACAAGAAATGTTTAAGAAAGATCTAGAAGAAATAAAGAATAAACAAACAGAGATGAACAACACAATAACTGAAATGAAAAATACACTAGAATGAATCAATAACAGAATAACAGAGGCAGAAGAACGAATAAGTGAGCTGGAAGACAAAACGGTGGGAATAACTGCTGAGGAGCAGAATAAAGAAAAAAGAATGAAAAGAATGGAAAACAATCTCAGAGACCTCTGAGACAACACTAAATGCACCAACTTTCGAATTACAGGGGTCCCAGAAGAAGAAGAGAAAAAGAAAGGGTCTGAGAAAATATTTGAAGAGATTATAGTGCAGAACTTCCCTAATACGGGAAAGGAAAT
>NC_041229.1:99069699-99072158 GCF_002837175.3 Physeter macrocephalus | reverse complement strand
CAGGATATACTTAAAGAGATGAAAGATCAAAACCTACAACCAAGATTATTCTACTCAGCAAGGATCTCATTCAGATTCGATGGAGAAGTCAAAAGCTTTTCAGACAAACAAAAGCTAAGAGAATTCAGCACCAGCAAACCACCTTTACAACAAATGCTAAAGAAACTTCTCTAAATGGGAAACACAAGAGAAGAAAAAGACCCACAAAAACAAACCCAAAACAATTAAGAAAATGGTAATAGGAACATACATATCAATAATAACCTTGAATGTAAATGGGTTAAATGCCCCAACCAAAAGACACAGACTGGCTGAATGGATACAAAAACAAGACCCATATATATGCTGTCAACAAGAGACCTACTTCAGACCTAGGGACACATGCAGACTGAAAGTGAAGGCATGGAAAAAGGTACTCCATGCAAATGGAAATCAAAAGAAAGCTGGAATAGCAATACTCATGTCAGATAAAATAGACTTTAAAATAAATACTGTTACAAGAGATAAGGAGGGACACTACATAATGACCAAAGGATCAATCCAAGAAGAAGATATAACAATTATAAATGTTTGTACACCCAACATAGGAGCACCTCAATACATAAGGCAAGGCTAACAACCATGAAAAGTCTTTAATACCCCACTTACACCGATGGACAGATCATCCAAACAGAAAACTAATAAGGAAACAGAAGCTTTAAATGACACAATAGACCAGATAGATCTAATTGATATTTATAGAACATTCCACCCAAAAGTGGCAGAATACACTTCTCAAGTGCACATGGAAAATTCTCCAGGATAGATCACATCTTGTGTCACAAATCAAGCCTCGGAAAATTTAAGAAAATTGAAATCATATCAAGCACCTTTTCTGACTAAAATGCTATGAGATTGGAAATCAGTTACAGGAAAAAAACTAAAATACACGAATACATGGAAGTTAAAGAATGTGCAAATATATACCCAAGAGGTTACTGAGGAAATCAAAGCAGAAATAAGAAAATACATAGAAAAAAATGACAATGAAAACACAATGACCCAAAACCTATGGGACACAGCAAAAGCAATTCCAAGAGGGAAGTTTGTAGCAATTCAATATCACCTCAAGAAACAAGAAAAATCTCAAATAAACAATCTAACACTACACTTAAAACAACTAGAGAAACAAGAACAAAGAAAACCCAAAGTCAGTAGAAGGAAATAAATCATAATGATTAGAGCGGAAATAAATGAAATAGAAACGAAGAAAACAATAGCAAAGATAATAAAACTAAAAGCTAGTTTTTTGAGAAGATAAACAAAATTGAAAAACACTTAGCCAGGCTCATCAAGAAAAAAAGGGGGAGGACTCACAACTGACATTGCAGAAATACGAAGGATTATAAAAGACTACTACAAACAACTACATGCCAATAAAATGGACAACCACGAAGAAATGGACTAATTCTTGGAAAGGTACAATTTTCCAAGACTGAACCAGGAAGAATTATAAAATATAAACAGACCTATCATAAGTAATGAAATTGAAACCATAATTTAAAATCTTCCAACAAACAAAAATCCAGGACCAGATAGCTTCACAGACAAATTCTATCAAACATTTAGAGAAGAGTTAACACCCATCCTTCTCAAACTCTTCCAAAACTTTGCAGAAGGAGAAACACTCCCAAATTCATTCTACGAGGACACCATCGCCCTGATACCAAAACCAGAAAAGGATATCACAGAAAAATAAAAGACCAATATCAGACCAATATCACTGATGAACATAGGTGCAAAAATCGTCAACAAAATACTAGCAAACAGAATCCAACATTAAAAGGATCATACACTATGATTAAGTGGGATTTATCCCAGGGATGCGAGGATTCTTCAATATACGTGAATCAATTGTGATACACCACATTAACAAATTAAGGAATAAAAACCATGTGATCATCTCAGTAGATGCAGAAAAAGCTTTTGACAAAATTCAACACCCATTTATGATAAAACCTCTCCAGAAAATTGGCATAGAGGGAACCAACCTCAACATAATAAAGGCCATATATGACAAACTCACAGCAAGCATCATACTCATCGGTGAAAAACTGAAAGCATTTCCACTAGGATCAGGACAAGACAAGGATGCCCACTCTCGCCACTATTATTCAACATAGTTTTGGAACTATGCCAATGACACGCCAACTACCCATGGCAATCAGAGAAGAAAAAACAATAAAAGGAATACAAATTGGAAAAGAAGAAGTAAAATTGTCACTATGCCAATGACATGATACTATACATAGAAAATCCTAAAGATACCACCAGAAAACTACTAGAACTAATCAATGAATTTGGTAAGGTTGCAGGATACAAAATTAATGCACAGAAATCTCTGGCATTCCTGTACACCAACAATGAAAACTCAGAAAGAGAAATTAAGGAAACACTCCCATTTACCACTGCAACAAAAA
>NC_041229.1:99051272-99069624 GCF_002837175.3 Physeter macrocephalus | reverse complement strand
CCCAAAGCAATCTACAGATTCAGTGCAATCCCTATCAAACTACCAATGGCATTCTTCACAGAATTAGAACAAAAAATCTTACAAGTCGTATGGAAACACAAAGACCCCAAATAGCCAAAGCAATCTTGAGAAAGAAAAATGGAGTTGGAGGAATCAGTCTCCCCGACTTCAAACTATACCACAAAGCTACAGTAATCAAGACAGTATGGTACTGGCACAAAAACAGAAACATAGATCAATGGTACAGGATAGAATGCCCAGAGATAAACCCATGCACATATGGGCACCTAATTTACGACAAAGGAGGCAAGAACATACAATGGAGAAAAGACAGCCTCTTCAATTAGTGGTGCTGGGATGTTGGTGGGAATGTAAATTGATACAGCCACTATGGAGAACGTATGGAGGTTCCTTAAAAACCTAAAAATAGAACTACCACATGACCCAGCAACCCCACTACTAGGCATTTATCCTAAGAAAACCATAATTCAAAAAGAGACATGCACCACAATGTTCATTGCAACACTATTTACAGTCACCAGGTCATGGAAGCAACCTAAATGTCCATCGACAGATGAATGGATAAAGAAGATATGGCACATATATACAATGGAATATTACTCAGCCATAAAGAGAAACGAAATTGAGTTATTTGTAGTGAGGTGGATGGAAATAGAGTCTGTCATACAGAGTGAAGTAAGTCAGAAAGAGAAAAACAAATACTGTATGCTAACACATATATATGGAATCTAAAAAAAATGGTACTGATGAACCTAGTTGCAGGGCAGGAATAAAGAGTTAAACATAGAGAATGAACTTGATGACATGGGGTGGGAGGGCAAAGCTGGGGAGAAGTGAAAGTAGCATCGACATATATACACTGCTGAATGTAAAATAGTTGGCTAGTGGGAAGCAGCAGCATAGGACAGGGAGATTGGCTTGGTGCCTTGCAATGACCTAGAGGGTTGGGATAGGTAGGTTGGGAGGGAGGCTGAAGAGGGAGGGGATATGGGAACATGGTATGCATATGGCTGATTCGCTTTGTCGTGCAACAGAAACTAACACGGTATTGTGAAGCAATTATACCCTAATAAAGATCTATTTTAAAAAAAGAATGGTCACCCTGAACTGGTATAGCATGTGATGCTACCATTTATTAAAACCAACTTTTCCAGAGTGGTCCTTATACAAAATGTATAAAAAGCAGTTCCTGGAGTGACTTATGCTCTGCCTCTGCCCCCTGACATCTTGATTCAGATTAATTTTGATCTAAATTTAAGTATTATCCCCTTTCCTTTCAGCTAGATATCTGAAAATACTGTGTTGCCACTCAAATTAATGGATAAGTATCTGGAAATATTATAAACCATGATACTACTTGTTTATACATAGAATTAACTACATTTTTAGAAATGATTTGCTTGCAGTTTAGTGAAATTTATTATTTCTCTTTGTTTCTCCCTGGAGAAGGAATAAAAACTATTACTATTGGGAAAAATCAATTTAGTTTATATTGTCATGACTACCATCTGTATGCTTTTCGGATATCTGCAAATCAAACAGAAGATTAATGATGCAAATATACCTGAGGAGGATGCTTAGAACTGAATAAGTCATGTTTGCTTGGTTTGCAGAATTGTATTATTGCAATTATGGATCCTCTAGAAAATAAAAAGACCTAGTTACATCTGTTTGTATAAACTAGAAACCAATGAGTCCATCACTCTGAGCAATCTAAAAATAGTATGTAAGATGCTCCGTGGGGACAGAAGGGAGTGGGTAAGATGAGAAGCACCAGGGGAGGTGGCCATGGGCGGAGGGGAGGGGCGAGAGGCGGTGGTTTGTTCATTTTCTCCGTGTTGATTTGAAGTCATTTTCAGCTCTTCCCTATCTTCGGCAACAAGTCAGCATCTCCTCTTCTTTTCTTTTGGCCTTTTTAATGATGAGGTCGTTTCCCATTATATATTAAGTTCAACTATTAAAATGTTTCTAAAATGGAAAAAAAAGATACGCATCAAATTCTTATTATAGGTGAGAAAATGGAGACTTTACCTCAGTCCATTTCTCTTCACTCTAGTACTTTGTCTCCTCAGTTCGTGACTGCCTCAGTTGTTCTTCAGTATCTTTACAAAACTTTTAATATATATTTATAATATATAAATTATATCTAAATAAATTATATTTATTATTATAAAATATATATAAAGTAGAGTGTTCCTATGATACCTTTTGTAAGTTGAAATGGCATAAAGCAGAGAAGCAACTACCTTAGGACACATCTTGCTAACGGATGCACAAAATAAATTGCGATAAAGCACAGATGCTCACAGACAAAGTTCAAAGCTATGTCGGCTTTATGCTGGGATGCAGAGTGTGGTTCCTGGAGAAGGAGCTTGGCGGTGCCACTCTGGATGCTCAAGGTGCATGCTGTCTCCACAAGGGCTTGCTGCAAAATGAAAGCTGAACACTTTTTATATTTTGCCCTTTTTCATAGAAATGGAAATCTCCCGATTTCTTTCAGTTAACGAAAACAGGTACTAAAGTAGGCCTTTCATGAAAGCAAAATGGTCTAAAGCAAACTTTCAAAGAGCAAGGGATACCTGTTCATAGCTTCTATAGTTGTACTCACTTGAAGGATTAGGCTGTCCCCATCTGCTTGGTTACAAACACTGACAGTCCTTTTAACTAAATTATGTGCTGGATTTCTTAGTCAGAAACTTACCTGTAAATGAGCTAAGATCACTGTATGTACATCCCATATTCAATCTACTTCTCTTTTTTCCTTCAAGTTTTATTGAGATATAATTGACGTACAGCGCCAGATAAGTTTAAGGTGTAGAGCATAATGATTTGACTTGCATACATAATGAAATGATGACAACAGTAAGTTTAGTGAACATCCATAATCTTATCTATTTTTCCCTTGTGCTGAGAACTCTTAGGATTTACTCCTTTCACAACTTTCATATAGAAAATACAGCAGTGTTAATTATATTTCTCAAGTTTTATATTACATCCTTGGTATTTATTTATCTTGTAACTGGAAGTTCTTATCTTTTGTCTGCCTTCATCCAATTCCCCCTCCTCCCACCTCCTGCCTCTGGTAACCACGAATCTGTTCTTTTTTTCTATAAGTTTATTAGTTTGTTTGTTTTTGAAGTATAATGGACCCACAACACTATGTTAGTTCCTGGTACACAACATAATATTTCTATACATTTCAAAATGATCACCATGATAAGTCTAGTTGTCATCTTTCACCATACAGTGATATTATATAACTATTATCTATATTCTCTACACTGTACATTTTATACCTGTGACTCATTTCTTTTGTGACTGAAAGTTTGTAACTCTTAATCTCTCTCACCTATTTCTCTCCTCCCCTAAACATCTGTCTTCTGGCAACCACCTCCACAGTTTTCCACAGTGGTTGCACTAGTTTACCTTCTCCCCAACAGTACATGAGGGTTCCCTTTTCTCCGCATCCTCTCCAACATTTGTTATTTGCTGTCTTTTTGATAATAGCCATTCTGACAGGTGTGAGGTGATATTTCATTGTGGTTTTGATTTGCATTTCCTTAATGGTTAGTGATGTTGTGCATCTATTCATGAGCCTATTGGCCATATATATGTCTCCTTTGGAAAAATTTTTCAGGTCTTCTGTCCAGTTTTCAATCAGGTTGTTTGTTCTGAGTTTTATGTGTTCTTTGTATATTTTTGATATTAACCCCTTATTGGATATATCATTTGCAAATACCTTCTTGCATCATATTTTACATTTTTGCTTTGGGTATCCCTTAACTACTTATTGTGGTTGTAGATAATTTTATTACTTTTGTCTGTTAACCTTCCTACTAGCTTTATAAATGGTTGATTTACTACCTTTCCTGTATATTTGCCTTTACTAATAAGGTTTTTCCTTTTATACTTTTTATATTTGTAGTTGTGTCCTATTTTTTTCCACCTAGAGAAGTTTCTTTAACATTTCTTGCAAAGCTGATTTTGTGGGCCTGAACTCTTTTAGCTTTTGCTTGTCCATAAAACTTTTGATTTTTCCCTTCGAAGCTGAATGATTGCCTTGCCAGGGAGAGTATTCTTAGTTTTCCCTATTACCACTTTAAATATATCGTGACACCCTCTTCTGGCCTGCAGATTTTCTGCTGAAAAGTCAGATGATATCCTCTGGTAGCTCCTTTGTACATAACTTGTTGCTTTTCCTTTGCTGCTTTTAATATTTTCTAATTTTTGCCACTTTAATTACAATGTGTCTTGGTGTGGACCTTTTTGGGGTAGATCCTGTTTGGGACTCTCTATGCTTCCTGGACTTGGATGTCTGTTTCCTTTCCCAGGTTAGGGGAGTTTTCAGGTTTTATGCCTTAAAATATGTTCTCTGCCCCTTTCTCTCTCTCTTCTCCTTCTGGGACCCCTATCATGAGAATGGTAGTTTCCTTGATGTTGTCTCAGGGGTCTCCTAGACTATCCTCATTTTTTGACATTTGTTTTTCTTTTTTCTGTTCTGCTTGTGTCATTACCACTACTCTGTCTTTCAGTTCACTGATCCATTCCTCTGTATCATCTAAGCTACTGTTGGTTCTTTCTAGTGTATTTTTTTTCAGTTATTGTATTCTTCAGCTCTGTTGGATCTTCTTTATATTTTCTACTCTGTTAAATTTCTCACTGTGTCCATCCATTCAGCCTGGTGGTGGTTGGGGCCTGGGCCTGGAGTCACTGCTGGGTGGGGTCAGGTCCCAGGGCAGTGAAGCATTCTGGGGGTTCTATGGCAGCCAGCCTGCTGGTGGGTGGAGTTGTGTCCTTGCCCAGCTAGCTTCTGGCCTGTGATACAAAAAAAAACTGTAAGACACACACACACACACACACACATACACACACACACACACACACACACACACCCGTGTGTGTGAATATATATCACATAGGATAAAGTTTAAAATTTTTTATGATACAGAACATTTTCAGCCATTAAAAGAAAAAACTCTACCATTTACAACAATGTGAATGGGCCTTATGGCATTATGCTTAGTAAAATATGTCAGACAGGGAAATACGAATACTGTATAATTTTACCTATATGTGGAATATAAAAAGCCAAATTCATAGATATAGAGAATAGATTGGTGGTTGCCAGATGTGAGGGGTAAAGAGTGGGAGAAATGGTTGGAGGTGGTCAAAAGGTACAAATTTCTCATTATAAGATAAATAACTTTGGGGAATGTAATGTACAGCAGAATATCTACAGTTAATAATACTCTACTGTATATTTAAAAGTTGCTAAGAGAGTAGATCTTAACATTTCTCAAGAGAAGAAAATAAGTTGTAACCAAGTGAGGTGATTAATGTGTTAACTAAAATTATTGTGGTAATCATTTAGTAATATGTACAAATAACAAATCAGTTTGGTGTATGTATTAAACTTATATAATGTAATATGACTATTATATCTCAATAAAGCTGGAAAAAATAAAAGTGAAACATCAATTATTTAGAAGAAACTTTAAAACTCATCAGAGTTCAGAATAGGAAGTAATTTTCCCATTATACTTTTTTAAAAGTATTTATTTATTTATTTATTTATCTATTTATTTATTTGGCTGCATCAGGTCTTAGCTGCAGCATGTGGGATCTTTGTTGCAGCATGTGGGATCTTTCCTTGAGGCACTTGGGCTCTTCGTTTCAGCGCACGGGCTTCTCTCTAGCTGTGGCGCGTGGGCTCCAGAGCACGCGGGCTTAGTTGTCCCGTGGCATGTGGGATCTTATTTCCCCGACCAGGGATCGAACCTGCATCCTCTGCATGGAAGGTGGATTCTTAACCACTGGACCACCAGGGAGGTCCCTTCCCATTATACTTTTCAGTTGAATGGGATTGGATTGGATTACTTCTCACTACCTGTTTGGTTGCCGTATAATGTTTCAGGCTCCCTTACAATCAGATTGATAAAGTTTTAATTGACATTTACTTTTTGGATTGTGGCAGAGACCAAGTACATGCTTGCTATATAATTTTTCTTCCTAGGCACAAAGAAATTTCCTTGCAAACATGCTAGGACTCTATGGCTTGATTCCTTGATTCCAGCTAATGGGATATATATATATATATATATATATATATCTCCATCCCATTCTTTTATCCACACTCTCTTTCCACCTACAGAAACATTTGGAGTCACTTGTGGAAAATGTCAGTATTACTAAATGTAAACAAGCTAGGTCTCTCTTTACCATTTAGAAATGAAGCACTTGTAAAACCACAAAATCCGGGTCTGATTGTAAGAAAACCAAGAAATAAAATTTCATCTGAAGGAGTGCAATATGCAGAAAAGGAAACCAGGGACTTCCTTGGTGGCACAGTGGATAAGAATCCACCTGCCAATGCAGGGGACATGGGTTTGCTCTCTGGTCCGAGAAGATCCCACATGCCGCGGAGCAACTAAGCCTGTGCGCCACAGCTACTGAGCCTGCACGCCAAAACCCCGTGCTCTGCAACAAGAGAAGCCACCACAATCAGAAGCCCGTGCACCACAACAAAGAGTAGCCCCCGCTCGCCACAACTAGAGAAAGCCCGCACGCAGCAACGAAGACCCAACACAGCCAAAAATAAATTTTTAAAAAATAATAAAAATAAATAAAATTTTAAAGTTCTTAAAAAAAAAAAGGAAACCAAGATTAGTGTTGGGTGAGAATAAAGTTGGAGTACCAGCCATTTGGTAGAGTTTAGTCCTAGTCAGGTTATGGTTTCAGAAGTCAAGGGGCACAATAGACACAGAAGGATATTTACTTCCAAAGGGAAAAAAATAAAAAAATCCCACATGACTTACAGAAGTAATGTTGTCTGAGGCCTTTGTGACTGGTTGGGTGCCCCAGCCTGTGTTTCTTTTCCTGCTCTGATGTCCACATTAGCTGCTTTTAAGAATGTTAATAGCCTCTTTTTCTGTATTTTTGAGAACAGATGGGTATACTGGAGAAGAAATAACAAGAAATAACTCATACACCCATGACTTTGCTTAGCAAGTTCCCTAAGTACTTGGTTCCTACAGGCAAGATTTTAATTAAGATATTCAGTACATGAGGCATGGAGCTGTGGATGGATCACAGGAGAACTTGTTCCCTGAGAGCTTCATGTCAGAATAATCCCCTTCAAGACATCAGTCACTAGACCCTTAAATCACAATCTGGCTTTATTCAGATTCACTATAGTGAGAACAACCTAGAATTCTGCATCGGCAGGCGGACGCACAACCGCTGCGCCACCAGGGAAGCCCCTAGAATTTAGGACTTTTGAGGTTTGACCTGTAGTGCCAAGGTATCCACTTATGATCCAAAGATGTATTCAAACGGATGAGATAATCCAGAAGATACAAAGTTACAGTTATAAAGTAAATGAATCATGGGGGTATAATGTCAGCATGGTGACTATAGTTAATAATATTGTATTGCATATTTGAAAGTTGCTAAGTGAGTAGATCTTAAAAATCCTCATCACAGGAAAAGAAATTGTAACTATGTATGGGAATGGATGTTAACTAGACTTATTGTGGTGATAATTTTGCATTATGTTGTACACCTGAAACTAATATAAAGTTATATGTCAATTATACCTCAATTTAAAAATTTAGGTAATTTAGGACTGTGTGCAAAGGGGAAGCCATAACCTGCTTCTCCTATTAAGTTAGCATCCAATCTCATCTTTTTTTTTTTTTTTTTTTTTTTTTTTTTGCGGTACGCGGACCTCTCACTGTTGTGGCCTCTCCCCCTGCGGAGCACAGGCTCCGGACGCGCAGGCTCAGCGGCCACGGCTCACGGGCCCAGCCGCTCCGCGGCATGTGGGATCCTCCCGGACCTGGGCACGAACCCGCGTCCCCTGCATCGGCAGGCGGACTCCCAACCACTGCGCCACCAGGGAAGCCCCAATCTCATCTTTTAAGGTTGTTGGTGGTCATGGTGCTGTGACTTTGAAATGGATCAGAGCCCTATGGGCCTTCCCCACCATGTCCTCCACCTGCCTTTTGTCTGTAGAAGAACTTTACCCAAAGAATAAGTTTAATCAGAGAAGGGAGAAAATGCAGAAACAAAGGAAAACAGTCAAATGAGACCAAATAATAATAGTTTAGTCATTAAACAAAGTCAAGGACCTTGAGTTCCTCTTTAAGGGCTATAGATAATATTCTGAGCCATATCCTTTGAGCTATTTCTTTAGATACTGAAACACCACCAGGTGAAGGAAGTTAACTACGTAATGACCAGACAGTAGCCATGACATAAGCTGCCACAATTCTGAGAACTGGCCTCAAAGAAATGGGAACAAACTGACCCTGGAACTGAAGAGTAACTGTGCTTAAAACAATCAAGATGACACTGGTCAGACCACTGCATGACCAATTTCAAGATGACTGTCAGAGCTGACTGGGCTGTTTCTGCATGTAGCCCCCTCTCTCCGCCCATACACCCTTGAAACTCCCCTTTAAAAGCTCTTGCCCACTGATTGTCAGTGGGGAAGTGGCATTTGGATACGAGTCTACCCACCCCCAGGTTGCTGGCCTCTGGAATTAAGCAACCTTTCCTTTCCACCAACCCTGCTTCTTTATTAGTTTTAGAGTGGGGAGCAGCTGGACCCCACTTTAGGCAACAACTTGTGGAAAAAAATTAGTAGAAGGAATTGGGATTGCATCTTCTTGGGTAGCTTTAGGAAATACTGATGATTACTTTGCATAACTTAAGGAATGGCAGAAGCCATCCAGTTGTTTTTTTTAACAATTAGAACACAAGTGTTTTATATCATCACATGTTTGATACCTAAATATATATATATATATTCAGTTCAATATATTTCAGCTCAATAAGCTTTTATCTTTACATGAAATTGTTGGACTTGGACACTCAAATTCATTTTTTTCCTTCCTTTGGAATAAGGTTATCTGATATTAAACAATTAACTAATTTTGCTTTTTTTGTCTCCTGTATTGCAACTTTCATCCTTCACTTATTAACTTGTACCTTAATATTTTTATTTTTTTCTCAATGAAAGAACAGTATAACATTTTGATTCTGATTGTTTCCCACCCCTTTTTGCTTTTATTGTCAAATATTTTAGCTCTACATACAATTAGAACTTTAGAAGATTTTTTTCAACATTATTTAAAACAGTTAATATATTTATTTGTAGTACCGACATATTAGTGTTTCCAGTGCTTTTCTAATTTCCTGTATCTTCATTAGGGGCTTTTTTTTTTCCGGAAGAACCTCCTTTAGTATTTCTTTCAGTATAGATCTATTGGCAACTGGATCTCTCAGTTTTGTTGTGTGAAAAGGTTTTTACTTTCATTTTTGAAAGATATGATAACTGGTTATAAAATTCTAGTTTGTGAGTTACTTGTCCTTAATACTTTTATAGACATCATTCCACTCACTTCTGAACTTGTTATTTATGTTGGGAAATCAGCTGTCAGTTTCACTTTTGCACTTTTGAAAATAATGTTTATTTTTTCTCTGGCTGCTTTTGAGATTTGCTTTTTGACTTTCATTAAGTGAAAATATGATGATGAATCTGAGGAACACAGGAGTATTTTGAATGATGTTGCTACATTTTTTCCTCAAACTCATTTTATAAAAAGTTAATTGGAGTTCCTTAAAAAGTAGGTTTAGGATTAAATACAGTTGAGGACACATTGGATTTGTGAAATATAAACTTAACTTTAAAATCACATATAAGTTAATGTACATGAAAATGTTATACAGCATATTACAAATATTTGAATAAATATTACCATCTTGAGGAAATAGTATTCTGTGGAGCACTTTTTGAGACAGGCAGCCTTATTGTGATCTACTTTCTACCATATACCAGCTATCTGTACTGTGTATGTAACACCCTTCTTAGCAGCATAGCACAGTTTAAATGTAATGTTTAGGACTTCTATAGTCTGAACTCTCACATATACCTGCTGTGTGTCCTTTGCAAGTTACTTAACTTCTCCACATGTGTTTTTTTCTCATTTTTAAAAACGCATAGTAATAATGAATGCATAGGGATTTTTTGTGAGTACTGTATTAGATAGTGCCTGGCATATAACATTTCAGCAGCTATATATTATATTATATATACATATATATACATACCTCTTATACTACTAATGAAGACAACATCACAGTCATTCTAAATGCTAATATTAACTAACTTGTACTTCTCTGACCATAATCATCCCTTTTTATTTGTAGCATAATTACTTGTGTGCATGTTTTTATATTCCAATTTAAAGTGTAAGCTTCTGTATTTCTTGGGAAAAAAGGGTTTAATATGTTGTGTGTTCTCAAGGAACGTTTGTGAGTCATTAAAAGAATAAGAACAATCAATAAAATTTTTGAGTGATTATCAGTTTAGTCACTGTAGTGAGCTTATATATAAAAATCACCTTCCAAGTATACTATGATACGATGATGTATATAGTACTATTATGTCAATCTTATTGCAAGTGTTTGCTAACAGTTTCATAAGTACAAAATGGAGAGTCTGGTATTTAAATCAGAATGTGTCTGTCTGCACATTATATGCTCATACCTCCCACACTATATAGATACTGTCAGCACCATGACCTTAGAAGAAAGAAAGACTCTAATGCATTTCCAGTAATAAGAGCAGCAGCTGTTTCCACCAGGAGAAGAACAAAAAAACCCAAATATTAGTAGTGTAAGATGGTGATGAATGATATACGCAGAGTCTGAATACCTTAGTGTATGAGAATTCCATTCAGTCATGCCTCAATAGAATAGACATTAGTTACTCAAAAATCACAAGGTAAAACCTAGGAATTACTCCACTGGGGCTTTTAAAACTCATAGGCTGTAAGAGATATTTTTTTAGATATGATGGATTCTCATTGAGAAATAGATTATGGCTTGGCATACAATGATACAGGTTTCCAAATTAGTTGGAATGAAATGTACTCCAGTCTGAATCTAAGCACCAATCCCAGTGGTTTTTGCTTTAGGCAGGACAAGATTTGAGTTTTCCTTACCAGTTGTCCATGCTGGTCCTATGACTCATACCAGTCATTCCTCTGGATAATTTCAGTGTTTGGGATGAGCATTTTTGTTTGTTTGGGTTTGTTTACAGATTCTGTTCTGGAAAGGACACTGAAAACAAACTTCCATGGAACAGGTCTTGCTAACTCTGCTGCAGTCCCTCTGGCTTCTTTAGATTCTACAAACTTCTTGGACAACTTGAGGCCTTACCATAACTCTTCATGTCGTTTGGGACAATCTTTCCCATGCTACCTCTATTCATCCTTTATGTATTGGCTGAGGTGTTAATTCTCCTGAGAAAAGCATTCCGACCAATCAGTTCAAAGTAGATTTTTACTGTTCACTCTCATATGGGCAGCTTGTTCTATTTTTAATTTTATATCCTTATTTGTGAGTTTGTTTCATTTTTGTCTTCTCCAGTATAAACTTAAGCACATGAGACTAAGAACCATGCTTGTTTTGAATGGATATATACACCCAGGGCCAGGACTATGGCTAAACTCATTTGGGATCAATAAGTAGTTGAATGAATGAATAATTCTTATCAATGATACAAATATTTCAAATGAATTAAGGGATGCAATAATTTCTATGATCCATTTGACTTAAAGACAACCCTCTATCCCTATCTCCCCATGTTTATGTCAATATGGGGCCCTAGAGGTAATGATATAACTTGATTTTAACATTATCAAAGAGAATAAATACAAGTTATGTTTCATGGTCTCCCTCAACAAGCAGAGCTGGATTCCTACAGTCACATTCATCACTTGTTCTCCAGTACTGTGAGATAAGGATCTGTTGTTCCTTTCATGGGGGCTTTGTTCCCTGGGAGTTCCATGGGTGTGTAACTCTTTCACTCTTCAAGTTCCCATATGACTCCATTGGACCTTATATTACAGGTAACAGACCAAATACCAGAGCCCCTTGACCATTCATTCATTCAACTGATTGGCAATGGTGTCTGTTATCTACGATGGCCTTCTCCCAAACTGAGATTTACTGAGAGCCTGCACTAATGACCAAGGCAAATACTTGCAAATAATCATGACTTTGATTATGATTATGGCCCTTTTTCAGGACATTGCAGGGATTCTCTTACTTTCTCATGACAGCAGTAGTCTTTTAGGGAGGATGTTGTTTGGGGTTGCCTTTCTAATATTTCCATTTTATAGATGAAGATACAGTGACTTAAAGCAATTTAGTGACTTATCTGAGAAGAGAGATCAGCAGCTCTTACCATGCAACTCATGTTAGCTACTTCGCTGGCATTAAGTATCATTTTTCTCAATCTCTCCATGCCCTGGAGAACTTTTCCCTTTGATCAAACACTAAGAACATCTCAGTAGAATGTTTCTTATCTTTTACGGACTGAATTTCTGTTTTGAGACTTATGTGAAAGCGCTGAATTTGCCTGTTCATTGTTCAGGGAGCCAGGTAAGCCTCTGATCAAATCTACAATCTGTATAAATTTTCAGGGACAGAGGTAACCAGGAAAATACATCAAGGTACCCATTTCTCCCTTGATTTATTCATAACTGAATACTGAACATCTTGAATGTTACTATGTGTCTGTGGTTTTTAACAAGAGACTGTATCACAAACACCATGGAAATTCTTAAGGAGAATATGTATTTATCTTATAAAAAAATAAAAGGATCAAGAGGGTCTTGAGTCCCTGCTTTGACATGCATGAACTTGTAGAACTTGTACAAATTGTTAAACCTTTCTCACTTTTAGTTTGCTCTTTTGGAGTATGGTAATATTAGCTACATCGGCTAATCCCAAGGTCTTTGAGAGTATCAAATTGGATCTCAATTTGCAATTTTCTTATAATCTGGAGAGCACATAGCAACATTATTGAAAAAGGGTAGGAATAGAGAGAGATAAATGAGGGGGACCCAGGCTAATAGACCAATTATAGGAATGCACTGAAAGAAGAGGTGTAGAAAACACACCAGAAGGAACAATTTACAGGAATGAGGGGACCTGGACTCCAGTTATTATTCTGAAGCTTTGCTGGCATTAGGCACCCAGAATGATTAACTGTTAGATATATTGACTGGTGAACTATAGTGTAAATGAGACCATTCTACCATCACACTGGCTTGAGGGACAAAAATAATGCTCTCTGCTTGGGAGTAAAGAATAAGAATATCCTACAACAATGATCATTTTATATATCTCCCTTGATCTTCCACACTTCCTGAACAGGGAATATGTCTTTTATATTATTGTAGACCTTAGAAAAGCACACAATCCGAAATACTGTGAGCACTTACTTAGTACTTGGAGAGAGAATGAATGTTGGATGAATTACTGCACAAATTCCAGCACTTTATGTGGTTTATTAATTGGTGTTACTCAAAACTTATGTAACTGTAGAAGTATTTTTTCTTTTTCTTTTGGAGAGAAGGGAGAGGAATTTGATTGTAAACATATGTGGATACAGTTCTTGTCACTCATCTTGGATTCAGAGAGATAGTGTATTAGCCAAATTCCCACTAGCTAATCCTATGTTTGATTCCAAAGACTGTACTTATTTCCCCACATTGCCTCTGAATGATGGACTCAATAAAATAGTCATTCATGAAGAGGCCAATATAATGAGTAACGTTTTTTGCCCAGAGCTGTGGTAGAGAGTTTAGATTATATATAAAATATTAAGGGAATGTTGCTTAGTGTTCAAGAACTCAGGCTTTGATTCAAAATGGCATGGCTTCAAATACCAGCTCTGTTACTTGCTAGTTTTATGGACTTCAGGGTGTTACTCCTTGTCAGTAAGCTTCAGTTTCTTTATATGTGAAATGAGGATAATATATCACATGGTTGGGTGATAAATCAATGGAGGTATAGTATGCATGGTGTAACATAGTGCCCTGAAAATAGAAAGTGCTCAGTAGTTTCTAGCTATCATAGTTTAATTCATTATTTATGTTTTTTGTCTATTTATACAGTATTGAAGCTCTATATGGGGAATGAAACTTAAAAAGATAAAACAAACTGTTACGAGTAACAAAGTGATCAGTGGTGCTCTATAGGTTATAACGGAAAAGCAGTGTCTAAAGAGGAAGAATTTTTTTTTTTAAAGAGGAAGAATTTTTGAAGACTTCATGGAAGCTTTGAAACTCATGTTATTCTTTGAAGAATAAATTTGAATTGTACTGAGGGCACAGAACGTCTTGTGCACTTTTTAAAAAAGATTTTTATTGGAGTTTAGTTGCTTTACAATGTTGTGTTAGTTTCTACTGTGCAGCAAAGTGAATCAGTTATATGTATACATATATCCACCTTTTTTTTTTAAGATTTTCTTCCCATTTAGGTCACCACAGAGCTTGTGCACTTTTTAATTTTGTCCTGAACACCCAATATGTGGTGGTCTAATCCATAAAAATCTTTTTAAAAAGATAGCTAAAAGGTCACTACCTGATTCAAAGACCTTTTATAATTCTTATTTTTATCAGTAGGTTAATTTTATCACAAGAATGTTCCTGAAACTAGTTTTTTCTCCCCCGTAGGAAAATGCTGGATTAAGACTCACTCCTTCACTTTGTTGAGAAGAAAGATGGTAAAAAATAAAATGAAATGCTTTCAGTACATTTCCCCCCCAGATTTAGGGACATCTAAGATGTGTATTGAATAAGGTAAGTAGGAACCAAGAGGGTGTCTTCTCTGGATAATAATGCCTCCCTACCCCCAACAGCAGGAGTAAAGAGGGAGTGGGAAACTACAGGCTTCTGTCAACACCGTCACCCTCACTTTCCACCCCACAACCTCATAGCCTGGTTGTCACCCTCTACCTTGAGACCTGAGGACTAATCTCATGATTCTCTTTATCACTGTGTCACTTACCATGAAGCTGAGGAATCTCAGGTCAGCCCTCAACCCCTGTTAAATCATGTCCACATCTCTTTATATCCCCTTTTCTAAGCCCAGCAGCCACTCCTGCCCAACTCGTGATCATTCCACCATGCCCTCTGGAATTATAGTCAGTTGTCAACATAACCAAATATACACTTAACCTCTCCTCTGAAGGATCCCTTTATCTACTTGGTCCAACTGAAATCTGTGTCCTGGGACAGTGCTTCCCTTGCAGCCATCTCAGTGTTGGCAGTTTTCTCTTCCACTTTCCTCTTAATGCTGTATTGTTCCATGTTCTTGAGTTTGTAACATTATCATACTCTGATTTTTTTTCTCCAAACTTTTTCCTTTATTGGTCTTATTTAGTTTTGTGTATTTAATATGATATGTGAATGTTAAACCATTAGAAAATTGCCAATACAGTTTGGATTAATAAAATCTCATGCAACCGGTCCAATTGTTTATGCAACCCTCCTAAATTAGATGGCTAAAAGGAATCTAAAACTCAGCATGACTAATCTGAAATTGTCTTTCTTGTTCTTTCTCAAACATCTGCTTCTTCTAAACCATTTCATTTGTTACTGTACAAAAAATGGAGTCATCATTGTTCCCTCTTTCTCTAATGCCCTACATTCAATATAGCAGGAAATCCAGCCAGCCCTACTGCTGAATTGGGTAATTTCTCCAGAACTGGGTAATTTCTCACTACCTCTCTCACTACCACCTTGGTCCAAGCCATCATTATCTGTTGATAGATTAATAAGATTAATGCAAAGGCAAATGAAATGGGTGAAATCATAACATCCCAGATTTCATTCTCACATGGAAGCTTTCCTTAACCTCACCTACATTTTGAATCCCTAGATACAGCCTGCACAATCTCTATTAGAATATCTATATTTTTGAATTCTTGTTTAGTGCCCAGCTATATTGTTATATCTATTTTACATATGGGGAAACTGAGGCTCAGACGTCCTAGTTAACGCACAAGATGACTCAGAAAGTAAATGGATTCTTACTTGGTATAGCTGGACTGGCCACTATCTGAAAAGGAATATTGTGTGAAAAATTGGAGGAAGGCATAGATGGAATATGAAGGTGGAAGAAATTTGGGGCAGAAGCAAAGGGAATGAGTGAAGATATAGGATGTTTGATTTCAGAGTTATCTGGAATTCTTCTATTACAACATCCACTCCTCTAATCAATATACGGACCAATAACTGTCCTAGTCATAATGTGTAAAAGCCTACGATGCCAGTTTGCTTTATCACTCCAGTTTGATAATGAGTTCAAGGGAAAACTGATGGCCAAGTGATACTGAGCAATACCCAAAGTCAGTCATCTAGTATGTGGTGGAGCTAGAATTTGCATCCAGATGTCCTTAGTCTGGACACACACTTTTAACTTTATTGTCTGGATGTCTTTACTCCTTGTACAGCAGTTTCTACAGTATCCCACTCTGTGGGAATTACACATTCTATGTGTCCTATTATCCTATGAGACTATTGAAGGCTAGAACATGATGTATTAGACTACGTTTTAGTAGAATATAATGCTGCTCTTGAGACAATAGTGGTAACTGAAATGAAATGAATTCATTTACAGTAACCTATTTTACTGCATGCATATTCTGTGTCAGTGTTTGAAAATCTGAATTGGGAGGCCAACATATATCATTTAGTAACAAATCCTGTGATTTTATGCATAAGTCACTTTCCATCTCTGAACTTTAATTTGATCATTTATTAGGGTAGAAGATTGCATTATATTATCTCCAAAATCCTTTAAGCGAGCACATTCTATGTTTCTCCCAATATTTAAAAATTACCTGTTGTTGTTATGCCCATCTTAAATTCAGAGAATTCTGACATAAGGCATACCTTGGGCATGATAGTTCTAAACCCAGTTACTACCTGGATCCTCTTTTCTCATTGCTACAGGTCATTCACATATTGCACAAATGACCCCCATGGAGAACAGTACAAAGGTGACTGAATTCATTTTTGTTGGGATAACTGATGCCCCAGAACTGCAGATCTCCCTCTATCTAGTGTTCACTCTCATCTACCTCATCACTCTGGTTGGGAACTTGGGGGTTATCACGTTGACCCAGCTGGACCCTCGTCTCCACACTCCCATGTCCTTCTTCCTCAGTCACCTCTCTCTGGTAGACTTTGGTTACTCCACAGCTGTCACTCCCAAAGTGGTGGCCGGATTCCTCATAGGAGACAAGGTCATTTCCTACAATGCATATGCTGCTCAATTTTTCTTTTTTACAGTCTTTCTCATTGTGGAAACATTTCTCTTGGCCTCAGTGACCTATGACCATCATGTAGCAGTATGTAAACCACTACATTACACCAACATCATGACAACAAGGGTGTGTGCATGGATGGTAATTGGTTCCTATGTCCTTGGATTTCTGGAGGCCTCTATGCACACTTGGAACATATTCAGTCTCTCTTTCTGCAGATCCAATGTGATTGATCACTTTTCTGTGATGGTACTCCTGTCCTGGCTCTCTCATGCTCAGACAACATCAGAAGTGAGATGGTGTTTTTTGCTTTGATGGGCTTCAATATCATCTTTTCTGTCCTGGTTATGTTGATCCCTTACGTGTTTATATTTGTCCCCATTCTGAGGATGCACTCATCTGAAGGACATCAGAAGGCCTTTTCCACCTGTGCTTCTCACCTCACTGCCGTGTCCATCTTCTGTGGGACAGGTGCCTTCATGTACTTACAGCCCAGCTCCCGCCATTCCACGGACACAGACAAGATGGCAACTGTGTTCTACGCTATAGTCGTTCCTATGCTGAATCCACCTGAGGAACACAGAGGTAAAGATTGCCTTTAAAAAAACTAGAGGGAAGGCAAAGTCTTCTATAAGACTCACATTTTAATTATATAGAAACAACTATATACCAAACAGGTCAGATCAAGCTAGGGAAAATACTGACTTGCTAGGCCAACAATTTTGTAAATTTTTAAGGTACTTTCTCAAGTTATTTATTAAGTCTATGACAGAAGTGTCTTACAAATATGATATCTCAGGAATAGTAGCTTAAGAAGTATCAAACTTGAGCATAGAAGTCTTATTATAAAATTTCTTCTTAATTACATTTCATTATTTCACATGATCATCTCCACTCTCATTTCACTCAAAGTATATTTAAGTACATGCCCGAAGAAACATCATTTATGCAAACCACATGTAATTCACATATCCATGAGTGGACAGAAAAATGAGTCCAAAGATAAGTGGGATTAGTCAATTTTCATTAATATAATTTAAAACAATGATTTTGGTGTCTGATAATACATTCGTTTTTTATTTTGACATCTTTATTGGAGTATAATTGCTTTACATTGTTGTGTTAGTTTCGTCTATATAACAAAGTGAATAAGCTATACATATACATATATCCCCATATCCCCTCCCTCTTGCATCTCCC
>NC_041229.1:99049973-99051213 GCF_002837175.3 Physeter macrocephalus | reverse complement strand
TCCCAGCTTACCCTTCCCCCTCCCCATGTCTTCAAGTCCATTCTCTACGTCTGCGTCTTTATTCCTGCCCTGCCCCTAAGGTTCTTCAGAACCTTTTTTTTTTTTTTTTTTTTTTAGATTCCATATATATGTGTTAGCATATGGTATTTGTTTTTCTGTTTCTGACTTACTTCACTCTGGACAGAGATGGACAGAGTCTAGGTCCATCCACCTCACTACAAAGAACTCAGTTTCGTTTCTCTTTATGGCTGAGTAATATTCCATTATATGTGCCACATCTTCTTTATCCATTCATCTGTCGATGGACACTTAGGTTGGTTCCATGTCCTAACTATTGTAAAGAGTACTGCAATTAATATTGTGGTATATGACTCTTTTTGAATTATGGTTTTCTCAGGGTATATGCCCAGTAGTGGGATTGCTGGGTCATAGGGTAGTTTTATTTTTAGTTTATTAAGGAACCTCAATACTGTTCTCCATAGTGGCTGTATCAATTTATATTCCCACCAACAGTGCCAGAAAATAGACATTTCTCCACACCCTCTCTAGCATTTATTGTTTGTAGATTTTTTGATGATGGCCATTCTGACTGGTGTGAGGTGATACCTCATTGTAGTTTTGATTTGCATTTCTCTAATGATTAGTGACGTTGAACATCCTTTCACGTGTTTGTTGGCAATCTGTACATCTTCATTGGAGAAATGTCTATTTAGGTCTTATGTTCATTTTTGGATTGGGTTTTTTTTTTTTTTGATATTGAGCTGCATGAGCTGCTTGTATATTTTGGAGATTAATCCTTTGTCAGTTGCTTTGTTTGCAACTCTTTTCTTCCATTCTGAAGGTTGTTTTTTTCATCTTGTTTATGGTTTCCTTTGCTGTGCAAAAGCTTTGAAGTTTCATTAGGTCCCATTTGTTTATTTTTCTTTTTATTTCCATTTCTCTAGGAGGGTGATCTATATTTCTGTTTTTGTGCCAGTACCATACTGTCTTGATTACTGTAGCTTTGTAGTATAGTTTGAAGTCAGGAAGCCTGATTCCTCCAGCTCCATTTCTCTTTCTCAAGATTGCTTTGCCCATTCGGGGTCTTTTGTGTTTCCATAGAAAATGTGAAATTTTTTGTTCTAGTCCTGTGAAAAATGCCTGCGGTAGTTTGATAGGGATTGCATTGAATCTGTAGATTGTTTTGGGTAGTATAGTCATTTTCACAATATTGATTCTTCCAATCCAAGAACATAGTATA
>NC_041229.1:99040735-99049963 GCF_002837175.3 Physeter macrocephalus | reverse complement strand
ATCATTAATGTATAGGAATGTAAGAGATTTCTGTGCATTAATTTTGTATCCTGCAACTTTACCAAATTCATTGATTAGCTCTAGCAGTTTTCTGGTAGCGTCTTTAGGATTCTCTCTATATAGTATCATGTCATCTGCAAACAGTGACAGTTTTACTTCTTCTTGTCCGATTTGGATTCCTTTTATTTCTTTGACTGATTTGCATATATTGAAGAATCCTTGATTCCTGGGATAAACCCCACTTGATCATAGTGTATGATCCTTTTAATGTGCTGTTGGATTCTGTTTGCTAGTATTTTGTTCAGGATTTTTGCATCCATGTTCATCAGTGATATTGGCCTGTAGTTTTCTTTCTTTGTGACATCTTTGTCTGGTTTGGGTATCAGAGTGATGGTGACCTGGTAGAATGAGTTTGGGAGTGTTCCTTCCTCTGCTATATTTAGGAAGAGTTTGAGAAGGATAGGTGTCAGCTCTTCTCTAAACTTTTGATAGAATTCACCTGTGAAGCCATCTGGTCCTGGACTTTTGTTTGTTGGAAGATTTTTAATCACAGTTTCAATTTCAGTGCTTGTGATTGGTCTGTTCATATTTTCTATTTCTTCTTGGTTCAGTCTTGGAAGACTGTACTTTTCTAAGAATTTGTCCATTTCTTTCAGGTTGTCCATTTTATTGGCATATAGTTGCTTGTAGTAATCTCTCATGATCCTTTGTATTTCTGCAGTGTCAGTTGTTACTTCTCCTTTATCATTTCTAATTCTGTTGATTTGAGTCTTCTCCCTTTTTTTCTTGATGAGTTTGGCTAATTGTTCGTCAATTTTGTTTGTTCTCAAAGAACCAGCTTTTAGTTTTATTGATATTTGCTATCATTTTCTTCATTTCTTTTTCTTTTGTTCCTGATCTGATCTTTATGATTTCTTTCCTTCTGCTGACTTCGGGTTTTTTTTGTTCTTTTTTCTCTAATTGCTTTAGGTGTAAGCTAATGTTGTTTATTTGAGATGTTTCTTGTTTCTTGAGGTAGGATTGTATTGCTATAAACCTCTCTCTTTGAACTGCTTTTGCTGCATCCCATAGGTTTTGGGTGGTCGTGTTTTCATTGTCATTTGTTTCTAGGTATTTTTTGATTTCCTCTTTGATTTCTTCAGTGATCTCTTGATTATTTAGTAGTGTATTGTTTAGCCTCCATGTGTTTTTATATTTTACATTTTTTTTCTGTAATTGTTATCTAGTCTTATATCCTTGTGGTCCGAAAAGATACTTGATACGATTTCAATTTTCTTAAATTTACCAAAGCTTGATTTGTGACCCAAGGTATGATCTATCCTGGAGAATGTTCTATGAGCAGTTGAGAAGAAAGTGTATTCTGTTGTTTTTGGATGGAATGTCCTATAAGTATCAATTAAGTCCATCTTGTTTAATGCATCATTTAAAGCTTGTGTTTCCTTTTTTATTTTCATTTTGGATGATCTGTCCAGTGGTGAAAGTGGGGTGTTAAAGTCTCCTACTCTTATTGTGTTACTGTCGATTTCACTTTTATGGCTGTTAGCCTTTGCCTTATGTATTGAGGTGCTCCTATATTGGGTACATAAATATTTACAGTTGTTATATCTTCTTGTTGGGTTGATCCCTTGATCATTACGTAGTGTCCTTCTTTGTCTCTTGTAACAGTCTTTATTTTTTGATAGCCGTGGCTCACGCCCAGCTCTGGAGCTCATTTAGGTGGTGCTCTGTAGCCCCTCTCCTCGCGTACCCCGTAACAATGGTCTCTTGTCTCTTAGGCAGTTCCAGACTTTTTCCCATACTCCGTTCCAGCTAGCTGTGGCACACTAGCCCCCTTCAGGCTGTGTTCACACAGCCAACCCGTCTTCTCCCTGTGATCTGAACTCTGAAGCCTGAGCCTCAGCTCCCAGCCCCCACTTGCCCCAGCGGGTGAGCAGACAAGCCTCTCAGGCTGGTGAGTGCTGGTCGGCACTGATCCTCTGTGTGAGAATCTCTCTGCTTTGCCCTCCGCATCGCTGTTGCTGAGTTCTCCTCTGTGACTCCAAAGCTCCCCCCGCCCCCGACCGTGCACACTCCCCATCTCTGCCACTGAAGGGGCTTCCTAGTGTGTGGAAACTTTTCCTCCTTCACAGCTCCCTCCCAGAGGTGCAGGTCCCATCCCTGTTCTTTTGTCTCCGTTTTTTCTTTTTTCTTTTGCCCTACCCAGGTACGTGGGGAGTTTCTTGCCTTTTGGGAGGTCTGAGGTCTTCTGCCAGCATTCAGTAGGTGTTCTGTAGTTGTTCCACATGTAGATGTATTTTTGATGCATTTGTGGAGAGGAAGGTGATCTCCACCTCTTACTCCTTTGCCATCTTGAAGGTCCGTTCTGTAGTTGCATTCTTGTCATTGCCTACCAAGAATTATTATGATACTGCTGAAGTAAATGCATAAGAAACTTTAAAAAGGATAATTCCATTTACTACCCTCCATGTTTGTAATCTTACTGTAATCTTTTGCTTATAAATTCCATCATAGGATGTTATTTTTGTTATAAATAGTCAACCGTTTTTAAAGGAATTCTAAAAGTAGTTTTTACATTTTAATCTTAATTTTAAGAATATATCCACTGGATATACAATTCTAGAAACGATCGTTTTCCTTTCATCTCTTTAAAGGTGTCATTCCATTGTCTTCTGGTTCCCATTTTTCTGATGAGAAATCGTTAGTTTTTTATGGTTTTTTTTCCCCCCACATTAAGGTAAATTTTTTTTCTCTTTATCTTTGATTCCCAGCCATATAACCACAGGGAACCTAAGATTTGGGGGGGAGGGGTGTTTGGGGTTTAGTAAGGAATTCATTGTGTTAAAATAAAATAAAATGGAAACCAGACTTGAAAATCCCCTGAACAGACAAAACTAGTTAGGCCATGTAAGCAAAACATAATCTAGCTTATTTCATGAAGTAAGTGAAACTTAGCTTAGATATTTCCTTGAAAATGTCTCTGATAATCATAAATAAAATTTAAATCATTTTCCTAAAATGATATAATACCTTTTATCCAAATCCTCTGCCATCTGGAAACTCCCACTGTAATAAACAATCACTGTATGAGTTAAACAATTTCTTCATTCTCACTTTACAAGTCCTCTTGTAACAACATGCCTCTGAGCTTCAAATCACTCTCAGTTTGAAGTCTCCCTATCTGCAAATAGTTTTTTGCTCAATGAAGTACTCATATCAAGTAAAGCTCTCTAAATTTTCTTTTGACAATTGTATTTAATAACACATCCCAAATGCAAAATACATTCACCCTACACCAACACTCCCCAAAGCCTCAGGTCATTATAGCATTAACTCAAGTCCAAAGTCTCATCTAAATGTCATTAGTTCAAAAGTCTCAAATCTCATCATCCAAACTATCTAAATCAAGGTCTAGATGAGACTTAGGGTATGAACCATGCTGGGATAAAATTTCTCTCCATCTGTGAACCTGAAGAACTAGAAAACAAGTTACCTGTTCCCGACATACATGGTGGGACAGGCATGGGATAAGGGTTACAGACATTTCCATTCAAAAAGAGAGAAAATGGAAGGAAAAAAGGACTTATTGGTCCCAACCAATTTTGAAATAAAACAGGAAAAACTCCATTAATTTTCAAGGCCCAGGAATAATCCTCTGTGGCTTGTAGTTCCTCTGGGACCAAAGTATCACTCTCTGTGGTCCAAGGCACCATTCTCTAGGCTCACAGCTCTGCCCCTAGAATCATCTTTCCTTTTTCATGAAGGGTAGCACATATTTACAGCTGAGTAGTTTTATCCACCTGTTTCCTACTTTCAGAATTTCAGGGATATAGTCACCTTTCTTTCTTTCCTTTTTTTAAGTATATTTAATATGATTTTATTTGGTTACTTTTTTGGTTTAAACAAAAAGTGTTTATTATTATGTATTCTGCGGTTTCCAAAATTGTTGGAATGGCTGAAAAAGTACATGAAGCTTCTGGGAAAAATTTCTGGTCCCAGCTTTTCACCGCTTCTGCCAGAATCAGAAAGTCAGAAAACCCAGAAGCTGTTTGCTATAAAATCTTGTCCCCTAAGCTGTGATTTATGGCAGCAAAATGGATGGCTTCCATATTGTCTTGCTCCCTTCATTTTCTTCTTTTTTAATTGTGGCAAGAACACAACATGAGGTGTACCTTTTTAACAAAATTTTAAGTACATGATACAGTTGTGTTATCTACAGGCATAATGCTGTACATCAGCTCTCTAGAATTCATTCATCTTGTATAACTGAAATTTATACCCTTTAAATAGCAACTCCCCATTTCTCCCTGTCCCCAGACCCTGGCAACCATGATTCCATGCTCTGTTTCTATGAATTTGACTATTTTAGATACCTCAGATAAGTGAAATCATGCAATATTTGGCTTTCTGTAACTGGCTTCTTTCACTTAGCATAATGTCCTCCAAGTTCATCAATGTTGTCATATATAATCAGATTTTACTCTTTTTTAAGACTGAACAATATTCCATTGTATGTATATAGCACATTTTCTGTATACAGTCATTCCTCAATGGACACTTAGGTTGTTTCCATATCTAGTTTGTTGTGAATAACCTTGCAATGAACATGGGAAAGCAGATATCTCTTTGAGATACTGATTTCATTTCCTTCAGATATATACCCAGAAGTGGGATTGCTTATCATATGGTAGTTCTTTTTTTGAGGAACTTCCAGTCTATTTCCCATAGCAGCTGCACCGTTTTACATTCCCACCAACAGTATACAAGTGTTCCAGTTTCTTCACATTCTCATCAACACTTATCTTTTGTGTTTTTTTGATAAAAGCCATTCTGACTGGTGTGAGGTAATATTGTTGTTTTGACTTGCATTTCTTTGATGATTAGTGATGTTGAGCATCTTTTCATATACCTTTTGGCTATGTATACATCTTCATTAGACAGATGTCTGTTCAAGTCCTTTGTTCATTTTTCAATTCAATTATTTGGTGTTTTTTGCTATTGAGCTATAAGAATTCCTGATATATTTTAAGGCACAAGGAACAAGAGCAACAAGAGACAGTTGAGACTACATCAAACTAAAAATCTCTGTACAGCAAAGGAAACAATCAACTGAGTGAAAAAGCAATCTACAGAATGGAAAAAAATATTTGCAAGCGATATATCTGACCAAAGGTTAATATGACAATTTTCTTTTATTTCCCCTTTTCTCTCTCCTTTCAGTCAAAACTACCAGAATTTCTGCTGATATTACTTTCTCAAAAAACCTTGTGGTCTCCCATGTATGTCATGGGGATTTGCTCCATTAGACAAGAGGGCCTTCCACAGATCTTCCCTAGATAATTGTATCTGTATTCCTGCTTCTGCTGAGATGGTTGAGGGGCATCCATGAGTCACAGACTTAATCTCTTCAAAGAGCCCTCTGCATAAGTGAAAAATATGACCTTTTGATACTTACAAAGCACTAACAAAAGATTATCCATTCACACCCTTGGTTTTTTCTCCAAAGCTCATTTTCCTGACAGTGCAATGCTTGGTTTTAGTATCTTTGATAATCTGAATATACTGAGAATTTCCCAAATCATCAAGTCTTGTTTGCTTTGGCTTAACAGTTGCCCCCAGAAACTAAAACTGGGACAGACCTGGGAAAATCAGGATAGTTTGTCATCCTACCCCACCTCATAGTGTAGCCCTTTGGAGTCCCAGGCTTATGTTGGGAGAACCACATGTTAGACTTTCTACTTTGTGCAACTCTCAGCTTTTGTTTAACCCTCTTTGCCTCCTGATGCATGCCCTTCAATCAAGCTTTATTTTCTGGGAAGAGTAAAAGTATCTTCTGTTCTCATTTACCTTACTGAATTCCTGTTTTCCCTTCAATTATATCCTGGTTATATTTTGTTATCTTGTCAGCTGTTTAGGGCTTTTAAGAAGATGATTTTTAAGTCTTTTTTAACATATTCTCTATAACATTCAACATTTCAGATAGCAATTAACTCCCTAGTTACATATGTTCATTTATCAATTGCATTCCAGAGGCAATAATCCCTTGTTATAAAATTAACTAAAGAAGTGGTTATCATGAATTATAGGCAGTGAAAAAGGTTTGTGGCATGGCACATACCATGAAGCCAGTTTATCTGGATTTGCATCCTGGCTCTGCCTCATTATATCTGTGTGACAAGGGAAAAGTCACTTAAACTCTCTGCCCTTCAGTTTCATTTTTATTCAGATGGAGATTACAATAAACCTACCTGATAAGGTCATTTAAGGATGAAATGAATTAACACATGTTTTATAATAAACCCTATAAACATGATATAAATTATTGGTAGTATTACTATTTTCACCATTATGACTATCATTATTTGAGGTACAGAGAGGGAAAATAAAGGAAGGGAATTGGAGAGAACATTTACACAGGTGAGGTTATGAAAGGCTCCTCCAGGCATTTTCTCAACATGTATAAATCCACTCCCTTGGAATGTTCTGATGAACTCACCAAATAGAGCTTATTTCTACACCATATTCAGTCTTGAGGTTTTTAGGGGTAACAATGAAAAGGTAGGTTTACCTGAGAGAATTCCTTCTCTTTGAGACTTGCCAAAAATATAAGCCATACTTTGAGGTGAAAGAATAGTATTTTAGCTTGTAAAAATTTTAGCAGCAATGAGTGAAATAACATTAAAGGAAACATTCCCCATTCCACCCCAAACACATTGAAATGATTGACAAGATATATATGCTTTAGTCAGTTTGGCCTGCTATAACAGTCTATATCATAGACTGGTTGGATTAAACAATAGAAATTTATTTCTCAGTTACGGAGGCTGAGAAGTCCAAGACCAAAGTGCCAGCAGAAGTGTCTGGTGAGGACACTTTTCTTGGTTTGCAGACAACCATCTCCTCGTTGTATTCTCATACAGTAAAGAGAAAGAGAATTCTAGTATCTTTCTTCTCTTAAAAGGACAATAATCCCATTCATGAGAGTTCCACCCTCATCACCTAATTATCTCCCAAAGGCTCCACATCCAAATACTATCACATTGGGGATTAGACTAAAACATATAAATTGGGGGAGGGGAAAAAACATATACATTGGGAGGAATTATTGGAGGCCCTATTTAGAAATGATCAGTCATATCCGTTAGTGGTGGAGTACTAGTACCAGTCTACATACACAAACATAAGATCTGGATGATCCTTCCTGAACATAAAGAGTGCGTGTTTCCAGAAACAATACATTTTCCCTTGAGAGGCAAGAGATTCATATACACGGTAACTAAGCCAAACCACCTAGTGGTTTAGGGCCTGTAAACCAAGATATTTCCCAGGGCAAAAACTATGATCCCTTAATATAAGACATATTGTGAACCATGAACCTCAGGAAGATGGATTTAGACAACAACAAAACAACTCAATGAAAATGATAGACCAAAGCAGAAACAACAATATTTTTTAAAATTCCTGCATTAGGTGAGCAACCAGGCAAAATTACAAAGCATTTTTAGAAATCCATTGCCACAGAAGTGTCAATATTTTACAATAAATGAAAGCAAAGAAAAGGTTAATAATGAAAAATGTAACAAGAATTGTAAACAAGTGAAAAAGATTACAATTTATAATAAATTTGTAATAAGGAAGAAATAGCATCTATATAGCAAGAACAGGAATCTATGAAATGAAAATCATAATTATGATTAGAAATAGACCAATATAGGAAAGAACAAGTAAAAAAAAAAGGTGGAATCAAAAAAATAGTCAATTTTATTTTTAGTATTTTTTTATAGGTGGCATTAATATTTGACAAAACAAGTCAAAATGAGAATGAGTAAATTGAAACCAGGGTTGAGGAATCACACAGAATAGAGCCAGAGACATAAGAATATTGAAATACATGAGAGAGTTTAAGAGAAAAGGAGGATTCATAAATTATTCAAATAAACATTTAATGCAATGCAGACATTGTTCTAGACTCTGAGAATACAGGATTAAGATAAACAAAGTCCCAGATACAGAAAATAAAGTAGGTAATAATTAGTAATGAAATACATCAATTGCTATTATGCAATATGGAGAAAAATGGGGCAAAATAAGAGGGATGAATAGTGACAGGGTTGTTACTTCATACAAAGCTACATGAGAAGCCTTCTTGTATGAGGCAATATTGAGCAGAGACTTGAAGGTAGTGTAAATGCAAGGCATATGTAAATCTGTCAGAAGAGCATATCAGGCAGAACAAAGAGCAAGTGCAGATTTATTAAGTTGGGAGTTTGACTGGCATGCTCAATGCTGCTACTGCAGAGGAGGAAGCGGAAGAGAGAGATGGTTATGGTGAAGTGACAGATGTTGGAGGAGGATAATGATGATGATGATGATAATGGTGGTGATGGTAATAATGATTATGGTGACCACAGTCTACACCTACTGATCACTTACACGGTTTGATTCAGTTATCCTTACCAAAACCTTAGGAGGGGAATATCATTATTGTCCCCAATTTACAGATAAGGAAACTGATGCACAGGGAAGTTAAACAACTATCCAGGGTAAAAAAATGTAACAGGGATCGCCAGGGATCAAACCCAAGTAATATGGCATCTTAGTCCATACATTTAATCAATTCCTCTTCACAGAACAGCAAGGAGGCTGAGTTACTCGAGACACCCAGTGAAGTACAGAGCAACAGCAGGTGGTATGGTAGGAGAGGAGATAAGAAATTACCTAAAATCAAAATCATGGAGAGGTTAACAGGCCATAGTCAGAACTTTTATTTTGCTTTAAGATGCAAAGCCACTGAGGGTATTTGAGCGGAGAAGTAGCATTACCAGGCTTACAGTTTAAGTGAATCACTGCCTGCAGAGTAGAAAATATACTATTTTAGAGGAAACCAAGAACCAGTGTCTTGTTAGGCCTCTATTGTGACAATCTAGGCAAGTAATCGTATTTTGAATGTATTTTGAAGGTAAAGCCAACAAAATTGTATATGGACTGGATGTCAGGTGTGAGTGAAGGAAAAGAGTCAAGGATAATTTCAATTTTTTACCTAAAAATGGAGAATAATGAGATGCCATTTACCAAAATTGGGAATCCTGTAAGAACATAAATTTTTTTTTTTTTTTTTTTTTTTTTTTTTTTTTGTGGTACGCGGGCCTCTCACTGTTGTGGCCTCCCCCGTTGCGGAGCACAGGCTCCGGACGCGCAGGCTCAGCGGCCATGGCTCACGGGCCCAGCCGC
>NC_041229.1:99027332-99040725 GCF_002837175.3 Physeter macrocephalus | reverse complement strand
CGTGTCTCCTGCATCGGCAGGCGGACTCTCAACCACTGCGCCACCAGGGGAGCCCAAGAACATAAAATTTAAAATTTAATGGTGAGGGGCTTCCCTGGTGGCGCAGTGGTTGCGCGTCCGCCTGCCGATGCAGGGGAACCGGGTTCGCGCTCCCTGTCTGGGAAGATCCCACATGCCGCGGAGCGGCTGGGCCCGTGAGCCATGGCCGCTGGGCCTACGCGTCCGGAGCCTGTGCCCCGCAACGGGAGAGGCCACAGCAGAGGGAGGCCCGCATACCACAAAAAAAAAAAAAAAAAAAAAAAAAAAATTTAATGGTGAAAATCAAGAGTTACGTTTTGGATATGTTGAATTTGAAATATATTTTTGGATATGTTGAATTTGAAATATATTTTGGATATATAGATCAGAAGAAAAGTTGTGGCTGCAGACATAAATTTACAAATGATCAGCATACGTATGGTATTTAAACCTCCCTGTCCTCATTTTCATCCTTCTCAGTCTCCTTGGCTTGATTCTTATGATTGTCCTGACACCCAGATGTAGGTGTGTCCTGGGGCTCAATCCTTGGTCCTCTTCTTCTTTGTATCTTCACTCAGATCTTAAAGCAATCTCATTTGGTACCATGGTTTTTAATATATTTTAAATAATTACAATTGCCTGGCATAGATTAATCACTCAAAAAAATTAGCAAGGTTATGAGCTATTTCCACTGCCTTGAAATCACTGACCACAGCAAGTTTCATGCTATTAAGCTTGGACTTATTTGTCATTGCATTTACTGTGCAGTATGCTTGATTATAGAGTTTTGAACTTGTCGTGGCTAATTCTACTGGACTCAAGAAACTGGGGTTTTCTCAAGGAGTTCCCATGAAAGGGAAATAATTCTGTAAAGATCATTTATATTGTATTTACTATTATTGAGTTAATTAGATGCCAACTGTAGTTGGCAAGTATATGACCTAAACTTTTCAAGGTTGATTTCTTTAGAGCTTTTATGATTTAAAAATACTCTTTCTGCACTTTTAAAAATTTTATTGTGGTAAGAATTCTTAACGCACTATCTATTCTCTTAACAGAATTTAAGCACACAATATACAACAAATCATAGAAAAATATCCAAGTAAATTAAGCAAAGAGCAATAAGAAAGTGCACATTTTTAAAAGCACAGTGTAGATGACTAAATCAAATAGTCTAAATTAGCTGTATATTCATCTAAAGTTGTAAGAAAATAAAAATAAACGTTCAGTATTAGGGAATAGTTTAATAAATTTTGGAACATCCATACTATTCATATTAAGTAGTCACAAAAACGTATAACTGTAAACACTACATTTAAAAACATTTATAACCTACTGTCTGATGGAAATATTCTATGCTGTCATTGCAAGAGTGTAAAATATGTTTGTAGCGATGAGGTCATCTGAACAAATTTATATAAATGAGTGAGAAAAAAGGAAAATAAGTCTGAATATAGCCTCCACATGCACTTAACCACCCTTCAATTTTAAGAAGCAGCACAGAGTCCTTTAATTGACTACGTGAATATAAAAGGCAAGCTGTATTCACTCACATGGATTTTAGATATTTTGGACTTTATGGATAAATTTGATATGCTTATTTTGGCTTCCGAAAAGACCACTTCACCTGCTGTTGCCTCTGTCCTAAAATGTTTTCCCTTCCCTTCTCCTGGTTGCCTTGTCGTCTCTTAGACCACTGCCTAACTGCTGCCTCAAACAGTCTAAATTAGCTGTATATTCATCTAAAGTTGTAAGAAGATAAAAATCAAAAACATCCCAAATGTTCAATATTAGGGAATAGATCTGTGAAGTGCATTTAATGCAACACCTCATATCACAGATAAAGAAGCCCACACAAGAGCCCCACTGCTTGCCTGAGGTCAACACCTACCACGTGGCAGAGCCATAATTAGATTCCAGACCCCCAGATGCCCAGGCTAGTGCTGAATTAGTGCATTACCCATGTTCTGTGAGCTCAGACTGAAATGAATGTGTGCCTTCAACAATGCTCACTGGGAGATTATCTGGAACACAACATCAGTAAGTTCCCTGCTGAGGATCAAAAAGGAATGAGGATACCCATCTAGAATTCCCATGTAATAATTGTCTGGGGTGCCCATTAATCTTGCTTAATTGATCAACTCGAGACATTTTTCTCAAATATTTTCTCTGGTTGGCTTCAGTTTAAGGGGAACCACTGGGGAAATTCCTCCTCTGAGGGGACCCATTAATTTTAAAGAGATTTCATAAAGGACACCAAGTAATTGCACTAAATGAGGCAAGACTGGACTCCAAGTGGATGTATCAGACTCTATTTTTCTATCATTGAGGAGGAGACAGGTCTTCTCACTCAGGACTTGACTTAGGATTGTTCATAGTATCATCCTTCCAAAGGATGTTGCTCTCATCCTGCTCCGCTCTTGTCAAAAATTTCTGAGAGGTGTCTCTTCTCCCTGAATATTAGCATGCAAAGGACACTTTTCTCCAATCTCACCTAGATATTATGGAGGTATCATACTCTGTCTACCTGTCTTCTCCAGAAGCTACTGCACAGCACGAGGTTCATGGATCCTCATTCCATTTTATGCTTTAAGTAGAGGATACATAGTGTCCATGAGTTCTCTGGAAGAGCTCTTCTATCCTCTACAGCAAGAACTTTTAACATCTCAGCAAAAAAGTTAACCTGATGGAATGAAACAAATTTCAAATTTCAAAGCAGTAAGGGAGCATCTCAAGAGACTTAATTTCTTTGATTGATTTGATTTTGATTTTATTTCTAAAAGTAATAATAAAACACAAATTTCTATAGTGCTTTACAATTGGAGAAGAATATTCATCTGTATATATATATATATATATGTATATATATATATATATATAACTGTGGAAAATAAATGAGTTATCAGGGTGAGTACTACTACTCACTTTTACAAATACAGAAAAGGGTTGAATTACCCAACATCCTCTAAGTTAAAAGTGTGAAGCTAGGATAAAACTTGTGTCTTTTTTCTTTTCTTTCGACATTCTCTCCACAGGACTTTCCTCAAGAGTATGGAATGGACCTCACTTTTTTCAAGTAGAATTAAATCATAAGCACTTAATGGTGCTATGTGGAAAAAAAAATATTCCGTGGTGAAATAGAGTTGGAAATTTTTTTAGGTAAAATTAAGCTGTTTGCTTTACAACAGGACCTCACAGAACTTCATTGTGCTAATATGCACAGTGAATCTTGAGGAAAAGTGTGAATGTTTCCTAATTTGACCATGATCTTTTTCATTTCTGAGGTGTCATGAAGAAATCTGTTCTAAGGAACACAGTTTAGGAATTAGTTCCTCAGAGGATGTTTACATTCTTTTCTTACATGTCAAGTTCTGTTACGAGGCTGAAGTTGGCAATCATGTCATAATTTTGTTACACGCCTCCTCATAGCTGAGCCCAAGACTTGAGTTCATAACATACTCAGTAAATGTTTGTCTGCTTGATTTATTTATTGATAAGGTACAGTAGCCTTATGGTTGAGGTGAGAAGAAGGTTTTTTGGAAGCTCAGAGAAGGAGTACCCATCACTAGAGTTGGGGAAAGATGAGGATCAAGGAAAGCTTTCTAGGGAAGATGACACCTGAACTGAGCTCTGAAGGAGAAGATAGCTAAGGAGCAGATAGAGAAGAGTGTCCAAGAAGGAAGGAATAGATAATGCCAAGTCCCCAGAGCAAGAGGGACCATGGGAAGGAACTGAAAGTGGTTCAGTAGAGCTGGGGCAGAAAGTGCAATAAGGAGAATGGAAAAAGAACACCTACTAGAAGCCAGGCAGAGCACTTGATTCATCTTACTGTTAATTCTCACAATAACTCTGTAGGGTAACGATATCATACCCTTTGTAGCAAAAAATCTGAGATTCATAGAGATTAAGTAACTTTGTCCATGGTTCTAAAACTATTAAATGTCAGAAGCCACACTCTTGTTGAGAGATCAAATGTCTCTTAATTATCTTGATCTCGGTAATCATTTCAAAATGTATATATAGATATCAAATCATCATATTGTACACCTTAAATATATACAATTACATTTGTCAATTTTTCCTCAATAAAGCTGGTGGGGGGGAGCTAAAAAAAAAAGGTATAATTAACTTGGGAATGGCACAGTGGTCACATTAGGGGAAATCGTTTGGAACAGAAGTTTTAAAGAGTTTTCAAATTATTCTACAAAAGATTTTGCTTCTCTTGTGAGCATAGTATCAGACTGAGCTTGGGCATGTTTTTCAGTGTCACTGTCAGAATCATATTGTGTCCTTTCTGCATGGATGTTTGCACTCTCTTAAATAAGTTACATAGCCTTTGTTGTAGATGAAACGTGAGATAGACTCAAGGCCTGTTTGTACACTTTACACTCTGGTAACTAATCAAATAGAACGTAGATTCTGGCCCCAGATACGCTCATAACTAGCCATATGCCTCTGAATAAGGCTTAATCTCAGTAGACCTTGGTTTTTGCATGTAGGATATATGTAGGACTAGGTGCCTCTTAAATTCCCTTACAGTTCCCAGGTATAGAGATTCAACTTTATATATGCTTTATAAATGAGCACACATTTGACCTATGACTGGGCTTTGCTATGGTTTCATGGGTCCCTGACATTTTCACAAGTGCTTTGGTTTTATATGCACAGTGTTTGTGGATTAGCAGCAAGCATACCTCACACCTTGTAATACTGCTTCATCAGTCATTGAGGATAACCGTTAACTAGATGAGTTTCCCAACATTATCAAACTAATTGTTTCAACAAGCACATCAATAGTTTAATTGCTATGCTTTCCACCATCCATTAATCAAGTGAACCTACCCCATCGAAGCCCTCCTTTTTTGCATGCAGCAGACAAATATAGGTAAAATAACCACTGGACTGAGAAAGCCCCAATCTATGTAGGGCTAAAGCAATGGCCACATAACTGGGTTATAGAAGGTGCCACTGGATATTGGCTTTGAAAGGAAGTTTAAAGGACATGAGATTTAACTACAAAATAATTCAATCTAGTTCAAATCAAATTAATTGTGATAGAGATATACTGGTGAACAAGACAGGCATTCTTGCCCTTGTGGTGCTTAAAAATAGCCCTGATTGAAATGTTTAGCAAAATGGCATTGCCAGGAGTTGAGTGTTCCACAAGGAAGGAATGTGGGCACCCAGAAATAAAGTGAATTCTGTGAGTAGCAAAGATAACAGGGTTGCAAGATTCTCTGAAAACAGTTTTGGGAAGAGTAGTAGAAGACTGAGAAGAATAAATGCAGCTTTATGGATTTACATGGATTGTTAAGTAATAAAGAAATGAAGTTTTGAATGCCTTGTGAAAGATGATAGGATGATAAAGACTCATGTATTTGCACAGAGCTCTTTTGGACATGAAATAAAGAGCTGGTACCGGGATGATGTCTATCCAGAACTTTTTTAGATCCATTCAACCTCTCACACATAAGCCAGATGAAAATGTTGAAATGGTCAGATTTTTCATTTGTGCCAATGGAGAGATTACTTCAAGGTCAGTGGCCAAAACAGATGAATTGGAATGACAAAATCAATTACTTATGGTTGAAAACTTGAACATGAGGAAAATTTTCACAAAGGTTTTGCCACACATCTTGAATGGTACACCTAATAGCAATGATAATATTTATTCTTATATTTCAAAAAAAGCTGAAGAAAAACATATGTTTCTACTCACAACAGTATTATCTTTACCAACTCCTGTTCTGATCAAACTCTATAGTGCAAAATGGGGCCATCTGGTTAATTTACTATATTTTATCTCACCGTACCTCAAATATTTTGCTATTAAGAAAAAAAAGCAAATGCATTCTCCAAGTGTGAACATATGTCACAACTAATGGTATTCAAGAAAATGTGCAGTCTTTTAAAATAACCCCCAGAGGCAATCCTAGAATGGTTTGAAAGAAACACCATTAGAGTAAGTGCAAAACCTTTGAAAGTGACCATTGAAAGGGAAAACCCTAATATGTAAGTACAAAATTTGATGTGTTTTATTTTTTAGTAGATTATAGCCTCACCTTGAATATATGTGCTAGGTTTTTCCCTTGAAATTGCCCTAGTATAACTTGTCCTGGCAGATATCAGGCTCCAATACTATATATCTTCCATTATCCACAGAGTAAGTATGTTTTGCACCAAATCTTGCTCATTTGATATTCAAATCTTAATAAGATAGATTCTTTTTAAAATGTTTTCCTGAGCCAAGGTCTATCTTACTTGGCTTTGATGGTATATGAGCACATTATTTTACTGAAATGTCTCATCCATTTTATTTTATTCTTCTTCCTTTTCTCTTTTACTCTTCTTCTGATTTTCAAGGTTTAGCAGAGCAACTGCAAGGCCTGGGAGGATACAACTCTAGAGGCGCCTCACTGTCCACTCTGGAAAAGATAAGAACTGAAGGGTAAATATCCAAGGGAAACTCACCATCATGAGAAAAGAGAAGGGAAGGCAGTTATGTTCACTGGACACCTGTTATGTCCAGTGTTAGTTATATCCAGGCACATTTTATATTTGAAACATTTAATTTTCATAAAGTCCTCATAATGCTCCATATTCACATCTCCAATCACACATTAGTGAATCAAGGCTCGTCAAGTAACATAATTAAGTAAAAATTAAATTAGCGCATAAGGGTAGTTTTCACACCCAGATCTAATTGACTACAAAAATCCATCCGATCAACACGCTACCATTCTTCCTTCCCAACATTATGTTAAAATAACAAAAGACAAAGGAAATTTTTTAATGTATTATATGATTGCAAAATTGGGTATATTCATGGTAAAATTTGTAGTTATAAAAATTTGTAAAATTTGTAAATATAGAAGCCATAAACTAAAATCCCACCAACCTGGTATACTCATTGTTAACATTTTAAGGTATGTTCTTTTATTTTTTATGAACAGAAATTATTTTTTAAATGGAATCATGATTTAACACTTGTTTATAATCTGTTTTTGCATGAGCTTCCCAATCTTACTAAGTGTTTTTCTGCAACATCATTTTCAAATGATTGCAGTGTTCCATCACATGGATAGACCACAGTGAATTTAAGCATTTTCTCATTATTGATATTTACAATTTTTCACCATTATATTGAAAACTTTAATGAACACTCCTGTCAACAATTTTATGCACATACACATGGTTAGTTTATAAAAAATTCCTTAATACATTATTGCTGAATCAAAGTGAATGCATTTCTTCAAGTCTTTTATTATATATTACCAGATTGCACTCCACACATCTTTATAGCACTTTATACTTCCAGTAGCAATATTTGGGAATATATTCCTCTTCACAACTTTCACAACCAGGTATTAACTTTTTTCTAAAACTGTTGGTTTCTAAGCAGAAAATAGTATCCAATTTTATTTAAATTTATATTTATTTGAATAATAATGAAATTGAATTTTTATAGTTTTGTTTGCCTTTGAATTCTTCTTTTTTGAATTGCCTGTTTTTCTGAAGATGATTTTTTTCTGCGTTATAAAATTTCATTTTCTATTCAGTTTGCTTATTGTGCTTTTGACACACAGAAATTTTAAATTTTTATTCTGTCAAAATATCAATATTTTTATGTTCTCTGCTCATTTGGTTTTAAGTCACTTGGTTGTACTCTGAGATCTGGAAAATATTTATCTACACTATCTTCTAGTTTTCTTCCACTTTTAAAAATATTTGAATGTCAGGACTTCCCTGGCGGTCCAGTGGTTAAGACTCTGTGCTTCCAATGCAGGCGGCACGGGTTCAATCTCTGGTCAGGGAACTAAGACCCCACATGCTGCATGGCCAAAAGAATGAAAAATAAATTTAAAAAATAAAAATATTGGAATTTTAATGTAATAAAATTACATCATTACAAAAATGAATCCAAATGGTCTAACTAGGCTTGGGTGAAATCCAACTGACTTATAGGCATACAATTCAATTTGTGGTTGTAGGAATGTTCAAACATATCAGAGAATAAGCCATAGGTCTTTTGTTTTCAGTACTTCATGGGCATAATCTAGTATATTGTACAGAGAGGATGAGGAGCATTGGTTAATCTGACACATCAGTTAAGTAAGAATTAGTTGAGACTCCCTACTACATTCCATTTGGAACTAACCACCATAATGGATATGTTTTTCATCTCAATTTTTCAGTTTGTTCTGTTATGTCTTAAATTAAACAATCAAACCTTCTGCATCCTTTTTCTGTCTTCTTGCATTGGCTATGCCATAAAGCACAATGCTAAATAAAAGTGATGCTAGCCTTTTTATGTCAGTATATGTAAACTTGGTTGAATTTTTTCATGTAAATGTGAGACTCCTTTAATAAAACATAAACCTCACTTAAACTTATTTTCAGAAGTGAAATATTTACTTTTCTCAGCTTATGTTAAGCTATTTTATCTTATATGCTTGCTCACATTTTCCTTTGTTTTCAGCTTTTTTCTCTCTGCACAATATTTACTTTTTTAAATTGGTATATTTACTTTTTAAAATCAGGTCGATTGGAGTGGATATGTTGTGTGTATATTCTGATGATTTTATTATTCAGAATTACATGTTTGAATAGAGATTTCTCTAATTAGTCACATCTACATGAAATAGCTCTTGAATTCTTCCTTCCATAGATTGAGGAAATTAGTATACTTTCATTTCTCCCATCCTTCCCCACCAATTTCCCAGTTGTATAATTTGTGGTTTTAAATATGCATAGCTATTTTAATGTTTTGCATTTTATATTAGGTATGTTTTCAATAATTATTCTTAGAATTTTTTTGCTTTTAACAATATTTGCATTAACCATTTAGTGTTAAATACATATTTTACTCTTTGATTTCTCAAATCAGGTTTTTATATTACAACTTCCTCAATCTTGAATTATATGTTCTGATTAATCACCCAGCAACCCAGAGTTTTTGTTGAGGAATTGTTTTAACTGTATTTAGAATGGTATGCAAGCATACCTCATTTTATCACACTTCACCTAATTGTGCTTCACAGATATTGCATCTTTTTTTTTTACAAATTGAAGGTTTGTGGCAACCTTGCATCAAGCAAGTCTTTCGGCACCATTTTTCCAACAACGTTTGCTCACTTCATGCTTCTGCATCACATTTTGGTAATTCTTGTAATATTTCAAACTTTTTCATTATCGTTATTTTTTTACAATGACCTGTGATCAGTGATCTTTGATGTCACTATTGCAAATCTGAGACTCAGATAACTGTTAACACTTTTTAGCAATGAAGCATTTTTTAATTAAGGTATGCCCATTTTTTAGACATAATGCTATTGCACACTTAGTAGACTATAATATGGTGTAAACACAACTTTATATACACTAGGAAACCAAAAACGTTGTCACTTGCTTTATCACGATATTCATTTTCTTTCTGTGGTCTGGAACTGAGCCCACATCTCCGAGGTATGCCTGTGTTTCCTAAACCCTTGTAAATCTGAGAAAATCTTTCTGTTGCTTTTGAGCATAAATCACTAAACCTGGGTATAGAATTCTTTCACAAGAATTTGTTTTTCTTAAAACTCTGTAGACATTGCTCTGTTGTCTCTTGGGGTTTTCTATTGAAAATAAAATTGTAGTCCAAACTATAGAAAGTGTTTACTTGACAGGTATTTTCCCCTTCCCAGATGCTCATAAAACTCTTACTCACCTGATTGTTTTAATGCCTGTTTGAATTCTGCTATTGCATTTTTAGTTTTCTTATTGTCTTTTCTTCCCTCAAGTAGCACCACTTCATTTTTACCTGATTCCTTTACAGGTTCCTTTCATCTGAATCTGTCCAAGTCTTAAAAGTTTAGGTTCATGGTTGGAAACTTTTTTTAAGTACTCAAATAAGAGGAAATAGATAAAGAATATGTATCAGAAAGGACTGGAATAAAAGGTGTTTGCCTAGTTTTATATGGACTCAAAACTGGACGAAAAGTGAAAAATTCATGAATAAATTATAGTATAGCCATAAAAAATGGGATACCATAAAGCAATGGAAAGAACAGTATTGCTATATGAAACAGCAAAAATAACTTTGCAGACATAATGTTGAGGCCAATTACAATAAAGTACACACTTTCTTATTACATATATAAATTGAAGCTTAAACTAATCTTTAGTGATAAAAGTCAAGAGAGAAGTTATCTTTGTGAAGGATAAGGACTGAGAGAAGACATAAAGAATGCTTGTAGTTTACTGGAATTGTTCTATTTCTTAATCTTGGTAGCGTTTATATTGGTATATTTACTGTGTAAAAAACAGATCAAACTGTACACTTAGAATTTGTAAAGTTCTCTGTATGTATGCTATATTTCATAAAGAATGTTTACCAAAAAAGTAAACATCACGTCCATTTATCTAATTTTGAAACTATCTACAGCTAGATCAGCCCTCCCTATCCGTGTGTTCTGCACCCGTGGGTTCAACCAATCAACAATAGAAAATAATCTGAAAAAAAATTTTCCAGAAAGTTCCAAAAAGCAAAACTTGAATTTGCCAGGCACCAGCAACTATTTACATAGCATTTACATTGTGTTAGGTATTATAAGTAATCTAGAGAGGATGTAAAGTAAACGGGAAGATATGTGCAGGTTATAGGCAAATACTATCCAATTTTGTAAAAGCGACTTGAGCATTCATGGATTTTGGTATCCAAGGAGGTCCTGGAAGCAATCCCCCATGGATAACAAAGTAAAACTGTATACAACTCTTTAGTTTAATTAAATACAAATAAAGAATTAGCGTTTGTCAATTGGATTTTAAATACCAGAGTCAAAAAAAAAAAAAGTTTCTCCAGGAACATCTGGTGACATCTCTGTCGCCAGAAACTTTCACAGATTAGAATCTATCCCGTTCATGATTTCCGAGGAAGAATATACCATGCCCTCTATTGTGAATTCATTCCCAAACATGGAGATTGGAAACGGTATACTAAATAGGTAATTCCAAATCAAAAATCAAATTTTAAATCCCTGATTCTACTCAGGCAATTAAGTAACTCAGTAAAGGAAGGTTCAGCACTTTCTGCTCTTCTTTTGCAGGAGACATGTTTGCTAGAAGCCCTGTCCTCAACCAATCCGGCCCCACTGCGTTTGTGTTTCGAGTCTTCACCACCGTCCTGGAATTCCAGGCCCTCCTCTTCATCCTCTTCCACCTCCTCTACTTGATGATCCTTTGCGGCAACACAGCCATCATCTGGGCAGTGTAAGCACACAGCGCCCTCCACACCCCTATGTATTTCTTCCTGTCCAATCTGTCTCTCCTGGAAATCTGCTACACCTCCGTTGTGGTGCCTTTGATGCTTTCCAACATTCTGGAGGCCCGGAAGCCCATTCCCTTAGCTGGCTGTGGGACCCAAATGTTCCTTTTTGTCACCCTTGGCAGCACTGACTGTTTTCTCTTGGCAGTCATGGCCTACGATCGCTATGTGGCCATCTGCCACCCACTGCACGACACGCTCATCATGACCCAGAAGCTGTGCATCCAAATGGCGGTCTGTGCCGTGGGCCTGGCCCTCTTCCTCTCCCTGCAGCTCATCTCCTTAATCTTCCCCCTGTCCTTCTGCGGGCACCGCCGGGAAATCAACCACTTCCTGCGTGATGTGCCGCCGGTCCTGCGGCTGGCCTGCGCGGACACCCGCTTGCACCAGGCTGTCCTCTATGTCGTGAGCAACCTCGTTCTGACCGTCCCCTTCATCCTTATTTCTGTCTCCTATGTGTTCATCACCTCCGCCATCCTGCGCATCCGTTCTGCTGAGGGCCGCCACCGAGCCTTCTCCGCCCGTTTCTCTCACCTCACCGTGGTCTTGCTGCAGTATGGCTGCTGCAGCCTGGTCTACCTACGTCCGCAGCCCAGCACCCCAGAGGATGAGGATCACCCTGGTCTACACTTTTGTCACCCCCTTACTCAACCCCCTGATTTACACTCTGCGGAACAAGGACGTCAGAGGCGTTCTGAGGAATGCCATCATCAGTAAAGCAGCTTCTGATACCAACTGAAGGCTTAGGGGGACTGGGGTGGGTGTCTGTCACGTGAGATGATAATGATAAATATAGCATTATAATACTTACTTTCCCACACTTTGCAGTTGATATGTTTTGTTTTGTTTGGGGTTTTTGTGGTTGTTGTTTTTGTCTGTTTGCTTGCTATATTCGTCCCATGTCTACAATCCATACTCATTTTCCTGAAGCGCTTCGAATATGATTTGAAAATGTGGACAAAACTTTCAATGTAGTAGCTCTAGGCTGCTAGTTCTACTTTAAGGATCACAGCTCACCCATGGCAATTGTTCTATCAACACACCCCCAAACGTGCTGTGAATGAAAGTTTAGACCTTTAGACCTTTAGACATCCTGCCTCCTGAAGAGACAATGATTTCAGTTTATCCCATGAAGCATGCATCAAGTAGGGACTATCCATAAAAACCTGTATTTTACTCAAAGAAATATATTTTATTATTATTTTGGATATGAACGTATGGCAAGCAATAGCTTATTTAATGCATCAACTTCCTTCATTCCATCCATCCCGCCTGGTCACCTTCATTTTCTTTTATTCTGCCATGGCAGGATATGGTCAGGAATTAACATTCATTGCCTAAACACCTACTAGGTGCTAGCCATGTTAGAGTATGGAAAGCTGCATCTGGATGATGCCAGCACTGCCGGCATGTGCTGTCTGTTCCAGTGGCTTTCACGTCGCCTTTGCTGTTCCTCCTTCCTCGCTTCCTCCTGTGTCTTCATAACGGCTGCTGCTCAGATCCGTGCAGCGGGTGGCATCACTCTTTCTCCCACCTCAGCAAGGTCTAGCTGCCCCATGTGCCCCAACTACAGGTAAACAGTCCCTCTCTGGTTTTCACACCTGACTTCACGCTGCGCAACCTTCTTATTTACACTCTGAGGAAAAATGAACTGAAGAGGGCTTCCAGGACAGTTTTTTTTTTTTTTGCACTTCTCAAAATTTATTTAAAGCATACAGGGAAAAACCTGATTATTTTATGAGGAATGTGGTTTCTCAGTAAGAAAACAGAATCTTCTGAGTAATCCTTAACTTCAGTGGGAGAAACCCATTCTTTCCTTTTTTTTTTACATTTTTATTTATTTTTTAATGTTATTTATTTTTTCATACAGCAGGTTCTTATTAGTCATCAATTTTATACACATCAGTGTATACATGTCAATCCCAATCACCCAGTTCAGCACACCACCATCCCCACCCCCCCCACGGCTTTCCCCCCTTGGTGTCCATACATTTGTTCTCTACATCTGTGTCTCAACTTCTGCCCTGCAAACCGGTTCATCTATACCATTTTTCTAGGTTCCACATATAT
>NC_041229.1:99026514-99026977 GCF_002837175.3 Physeter macrocephalus | reverse complement strand
GAGGGTTCCATTTTCTCCACACCCTCTCCAGCATTTGTTGTTTGTAGATGTTCTGATGAAGCCCATTCTAACTGGTGTGAGGTGATACCTCATTGTAGGTTTGATTTGCATTTTTCTAATAATTAGTGACGTTGATCAGCTTTTCATGTACTTCTTGGCCATCTGTATGTCTTCTTTGTAGAAATGTCTATTTAGGTCTTCTTCCCATTTTTGGATTGACTTCTTTGTTTCTTTAATATTGAGCTGCATAGACTGTTTATGTATTTTGGTGATTAATCCTTTGTCCATTGATTCCTTTGCAAATATTTTCTCCCATTCTGAGGGTTGTCTTTTCATCTTGTTTATGGTTTCCTTTGCTGTGCAACAGCTTTGAAGTTTCATTAGATCCCATTTGTTTATTTTTGTTTTTATTTCCATTACTCTAGGAGGTGGATCAAAAAAGATCTTGCTGTGATTTATGTCA
>NC_041229.1:99025221-99025769 GCF_002837175.3 Physeter macrocephalus | reverse complement strand
TAGGTAGGTTTATTCCTAGGTATTTTATTCTTTTTGTTGCAATGGTAAATGGGAGTGTTTCCTTAATTTCTCTTTCAGATTTTTCATCATTAGTGTATAGGAATGCAAGAGATTTCTGTGCATTAATTTTGTATCCTGCTACTTTACCAAATTCATTGATTAGCTCTAGAAGTTTTCTGGTGGCATCTTTAAGATTCTCTACGTATAGGATCATGTCATCTGAAAACAGTGAAGTTTTACTTCTTCTTTTCCAATTTGTATTCCTCTTATTGCTTTTTCTTCTCTGATTGCCGTGGCTAGGACTTCCAAAGCTATGTTGAATAATAGTGGTGAGAGTGGACATCCTTGTCTTGTTCCACATGTTAGAGGAAATGCTTTCAGTTTTTCACCATTGAGAATGACGTTTGCTGTGGGTTTGTCGTATACGGCCTTTATTATGTTGAGGTAGGATCCCTCTATGCCTACTTTCTGAAGAGTTTTTATCATAAATGGGTGTTGAATTTTGTCAAAAGCTTTTTCTGCATCTATTGAGACGATCATATGGTTTT
>NC_041229.1:98999085-99024266 GCF_002837175.3 Physeter macrocephalus | reverse complement strand
ATTGTCATTTGTCTCTAGGTATTTTTTGATTTCCTCTTTGATTTCTTCAGTGATCTCTTGGTTATTTAGTAATGTATTGTTTAGCCTCCATGTTTAGCCTCCTCCATTGTTTTTTACTTTTTTCCCCCTGTAATTCATTTCTAATCTCATAGTGTTGTGGTCAGAAAAGATGCTTGATATGACTTCAATTTTCTTAAATTTACTGAGGCTTGATTTGTGACCCAAGATGTGATCTATCCTGGAGAATGTTCCATGCACACTTGAGAAGAAAGTTTTTGGATGGAATATCCTATAAATATGAATTAAATCTATCTGGCCTATTGTGTCATTTAAAGCTTCTGTTTCCTTATTTATTTTCATTTTGGATGATCTGTCCATTGGTGTAAGTGAGGTGTTAAAGTCCTCCACTATTATTGTGTTACTGTCGATTTCCTCTTTTATAGCTGTTAGCAGTTGCCTTATGTATTGATGTGCTCCTATGTTGGGTTCATATATATTTATAATTGTCATATCTTCTCCTTGGATTGATCCCTTGATCATTGTATAATGTCCTTCCTTGTCTCTTATAACATTCTTTATTTTAAAGTCTATTTTATCTGATATGAGTAGGGAGTTCCCTTGTATGTTATTTGTCATTTTTCCCTTGCTGCTTTCAATAATTTTTCTTTGTCTTTAATTTTTGCCAACTTGATTACTATGTGTCTTGGCGTGTTTCTCCTTGGATTTATCCTGTGTGGGACTCACTGTGCTTCCTGGACTTGGGTGGCTATGTCCTTTCCCATATTAGGGAAGTTTTTGACTATAATCTCTTCAAATATTTTCTCAGGTCCTTTCTCTCTTTCTTCTCCTTCTGGGACCCCTATAATGCAAATGTTGTTGAGTTTAATGTTGTCCCAGAGGTCTCTTAGGCTGTCTTCATTTCTTTTCATTCTTTTTTCTTTATTCTGTTCTACAGCAGTGAATTCCACCATTCTGTGTTCCTTCATCTGGTACATAGCCCTGTGCCTTTTCATCTTGTCTATCTTTCTGTGAATGTGGTTTTTGTTCCACAGGCTGCAGGATTGTAGTTCTTCTTGCTTCTGCTGAAACCCATTATTTCTTGGCCCGTGTTAATTTTTTTGTTGATACTGCATAACTCTTGGGAGCTACAGCACCTTAACTTAAAGAGAAGCTTCTTGATGATGAAACTAAGCAAGAAATCGAAACTTGCCCAAAGGAAGTCAAAATTTTAAGGATCTGTAAATGTCTCAGCTTTATATGGCCTAATTGTCTCTGTCGAGAGTTGTCCCAGCAAAAGACCACCTTTTAGTCTCAAAGTACCTCAAGGACTTACAGGTATGCACTGCCAGGATATTTCTTAACTGGAATGATCTCTCCCAGAATAACTACAAGACAAGGGTCTTGACCCAGCTGCTAAAGCTGATTTTGTCTAGCAATTCCAGGAAGAGAGTGTTGACCTAAAACAAATAGACTGCCAGTTATTTTTCCAGCAAAAATGAGTTTATCCAGGATCAGAAAAGAACTGCATTTCAGAGTCTGCAACTGGGGCAAATCCCACACAAATCCCCACACAGCAAGGAGAGGATAACACTTTTAAAGATGGGGAAAGGAAGTTGGTAGTACTATAGTAAACAAAGATTCCATTGGAGGAAGTGAGAGTTCCAAAGTATAGTGGCTTTTCATTGGTTGCGTTGTGACAGTCCCTCATTGGCTGAACTCTTACCAGGCAAGAAGAGGAAGTATTTCTTCTTCTTCTTTGGCTCTGCTATCATTATAGGGCATGAGAGCTCCCCCTTCTGGCCTCCTGACTCTATCTTAATTGAGGTTTTTGTTTCTTAATTTTTACAAGAGTGAGAGTGTCTGCAGTGGATATTAAAACTGTTCTAAGAAATTAATATAACCCTTTGTAACTGAAAATTCGGTCCCTGTGCCCAGAGCTGAATGAGAATAATGAAGACAAAGTTGTGAGGATAAAGGAAAGAGAAATGTATTAATTTGCCTGCAAATGAGGAGAGTAGCCAACTAGCATCTTAAAAACTACCGTCCTGCTCTCTGAAAGAGGGCAGGTCTACTTCAGGAGAATTTTGAAGGTGGGGGTCTCAGGACTATGTGATCAAGGTGTCGCTGAGTTGGCTCCAGGATTCTTGACATTTTCATGATTCATGGCTATTGTGGTTGTCTGCCTTCGGTCAAGATGTTCTGACAGTTTTTCTGCTCACCACTTGGTCCTACACACCTGTGACTCAAGATAAGAAGAACTAGCAAAACAGGAAAGAACTTATCAGCATAGTTAGCAGAGAAAAACAGCATGTGTACATTATTTGATTTAATGCATGTGTTTAAAGAGAAGGTTAGTTGTTAAATTTTTAACTCTATATTTGGCTATACCTTTTGAATGCTAAATGACTAAGTATGCCAAAGGCCCAGAAAAGTTTCTATTCTTTGATTCAATAATCCTTATTCTAAAATTGTAACCTCGGGCTTCCCTGGTGGCGCAGTGGTTAAGAATCCGCCTGCCGATGCAGGGGACACGGGTTCGTGCCCCGGTCCGGGAAGATCCCACATGCCTTGGAGTGGCTAGGCCCGTGAGCCACAACTACTGAGCCTGTGCATCTGGAGCCTGTGCTCCGCAACGGGAGAGGCCACGACAGTGAGAGTCCCACGCACTGCGATGAAAAGTGGCCCCCACTCGCCGCAACTGGAGAAAGCCCTTGCACAGAAATGAAGACCCAACACAGCCAAAAATAAATATAAAATAAATAAATTAATAAAAAAAAATAAAATAAAATTGTAACCTCAAATAATGAACAGAGAGTCAAACAAAAATGAAAATATAAGGCTCTTTTTTACATTTATAAAATGAAAAGTTATTTAAATGTAGTTTCAAATATTGGACACATAAATACAGTATGTTTAAATTGTATTTAAATCAATACTTTATAATAAGGGGCATTTATAACTATAAGTGATTAAAAACAAGGTACAAATCTTTGTTTACAATAGGAGCCCAATTTTGTAAAAATATGTATGTATAATAACTAGTAAAAATACAACAAAAAGTTAACGGTTGTTATCTGTGATTTGTAGAATTATGGATAATCTTTTTCTTCTTTATCCATTTATGCATTTTTCATGATTTTTAACATAAGATTGTGTTACTCTTATAACTGGGAAAATAATCATTTCTAAGAGGAATTTGTGGCTCATGTAGATTTATTTGGCAAGTAAGCGTTCCATCATACAGCATGATCCTCCTTCACTTTTCATATTTTTCCTAGATTTACACTTTTTGTTTTGGTTACTTCTTTTTCTCTTCAAAACTACTTTTGATGCTTTAAAACTTTTAAGCTGATTTAACATGGGGATAAGGAGAACTAAAAAGTGTTACTTATTCCAGGAACAGCCATGGATTTAACAATATTGGAAATGCCTTTGCTTCCAACTAAATGTTGGAGAAGAGAAACAAAGTTCTCTGGTTGGCAGGTTGCTTATGAACAAACTCAGGCCAAGGCACATCAGAACATAATGAATCAATTAAATGTACACACTGTGCTAAGCATTGTCTGGATTGCCAACAAAAGGAAAGTTTGCAACTGCATTTCCTTGCCTCTTTTCATTTTTTTTTTCAGTGTCACAAGTCAAACAGAAATTTAACTTGGAATTCAAAAAGAAGAGGATGAAATGTTACCTGTTGGAAAGAAGGCCCTGAAGTGTTGATCAATCCTTTCAACTGAATTACTGAGCTCTCCCAGTTACCTTCCTGAACATATTTAAGGTGAATGTAATGAGCTCCTCCTTCTTATAAAAAAAATTATTCCCTTAAAATAAGAGTCTTTGCATGAAGGTGTTAGATTCCAGAATTAGAACATTGAGTGGAATATCAGTACATTATGAGTCACACCATGGGACTGAAATGTCAACTGATGATGCTTCCCTTGAGAAAATGATGTTTCCCCCTCCCCCCGACCCTCCACTCCCTGGTAACAAGGTAGAGTCCTGGTAGCATAAATGGAAGTCAGAACTTGCAGAACTATTTTAGGTTTCCTCCACTTTTCCTCTCCTCCATCTTCACTGCTACTTTCAAATTTCCACTCCTTCTTTCAAAGCCCTGCTCATCCTTTTCATGCAGCCTTTTGGGTTTGGTCTGTCCTTAGTATCAAGTGACTTACAGAAAAGTGCTTGCCCAGGAAGTAAACTCTCCCTACTCTGGCTTTCTCTACCAATGCCTCTCTCATTAGAATTTTATTAAAATACAGTCCATCACATAGTGTAATTAAGTACACATATGTTTCCACTATGAATCAATAAGCACCTTATTACCAGAATACATGACAAAAATGTCACTGGTATGTTGATACAGTGGATTTCTTCAACTCTTTTCTTACAGTTTAACTGTTGGGTGAAGAGAAGGGTTAGTCACAGCAGCAGGAGTAGTGCTTCTATGTGGAAATTGCTTCCCAGCATTTCTCCCCCAAAAAAGGTATTTATTTTTAAATCCAAATTCTGAGAAAAGGTAGTTGAGAAAACAGGAAAATTGAGAAAAATATTATAATTCTCCTGCAAGAATTAAAGCATAACTATTACTCCACATCACTAATTATAAGGGAAATGCAAATCAAACTCTACAATGAGATATCACTTCACACCTGTCAATATGGCTATCATCAAAAAGTCTACAAATAACAAAAAGTCTACAAAAGTTCTACAGAGAACAAACTAGTGGTTACCAGTGGGGAGAGGGAAGTGGGGAGGGGCAACACAGGGATAGAGAATTAAGAGGTACAAAATATGTACAGTTTATGTATAAAATAAGTAAGATTCAAGGATTATATTATACAGCATAGGGAAAATAGCCAATATTTTACAATAATTTTAAATAGAGTATAATCTACAACAATATTGAATCACTATGTTGTATACCTAAAACAAATACAATGTTGTAAATAAACTACACGTTAATTTTTTTTTAAATAAATTTTAATTTAATTTAAAAATAAATAAACAAATAAAGCGTTATGATCAACAAAGAGTGGTTACTTGTTCAGAGGAATCCACTCATGTCAAGGAGAAAGTAGGAACCAGGAAACGTGACATACAGAGTCAAAAGTTAAGTCTACATTTGTGGAACCAGAACTAGAAGCACTGGTAGAGACTCAATCACAAGCTAATCAGTCAGTCTTGCTGGTAGCTATTCCCATGTGTGTGTTCATGGCCCTGTTTGCTGTTAACAGTGAGTCATTCTTGCAAATAAAATAAATATTCATAAGTTTATATGCATGGGATACTTTATACAAATCCTATGAGTGATGTTCCAAGAAATAATAAATTTTAGAAACAAATAAGTCCTTAAACTGGCAGTTTTGACATGTGATTCTGTATAATGTTGTTAATCTTATTGGGAGATCTCAATGTTTAGTTATTCAAGTACTACCCAGTAATGTTCATGGGGCATTTTCCAGTGTTTGGCTATTTGCTATAGTCTACAATACTTAGTATATACTAATATACCTAAAATTTATAATTATTAAACAAATTTTAGATACCTACACTAATGAGTAAAGAGTATAAAGAATGCTGAAAATATTTTAAGAATGACTTATAATTTCATGCTTTCCTAAAAATTCCCAGGAATTCCAATATCCCATTCCCACATATTGAAGACTAAGAAAACCATATAGGAAGTGTGTGTTCCTGCATGTCTGTGCTAAGTACAACTAATGCATGTAGATGGAGAGATGGCTAGATAAGGAAATCATTGAATGAGAGCAATTATCATACAACTACACATCCTGGACAGACTGTTCATTTTATGGATATTGGGTGGATCAAAAATAACCTGCAGTACCACACCATCAAGAATCTCAACAGGTATTTTCATAACGATGATCGCTCTCTCTCTCTCGCTCTCTCTCTCTCTCTCAGAAATGATTTTGAAAACCACATCGTAAAATCACAGATTCTGGTGAACATCAGTACAAGTCTGAAACATGATGGTGATTATTGCTTGGGCCTCTCTCTGTTCACTAGCTCCAGTCTGAGAATTGTCCTAGTTGCCTCTTTTTGGTTTCAGTCCAGCTCTCATGAGAAGGGAAAAGTATGGCACTCATAGCATTGGGAAAAATAGGATACTCAACAGAGATAGGACACAATTTTGTGTAGCAATCTTCAAAGACAGACCACACACTTGGTGATCTTTATGAAACTATTTTAGAAAGACTCTTTTATGCCATCATACAGCAATTCCTTCAATTGGGATTTAGGAGATTTAGGAGACTACTGAGGAATAGCGGCTTGGGGATGAAGATGGGACCATATTATTTGCCAGGTATCGGTTTATATGTTTGCAATTTAGAGACAAAAACACGAGATACCTGCTTTCAAGAAGTTTACAGACCATTGGGAAAATAAACACACAATTATAAGTCTTTTTTTCCCTAGAGTAGAGGAGAATAATATTTGCAAGAAGACCATGGTGTAAAGATATGCTAAGGTCTTCCTGAGATAAGTTTTGGCAAGTCCTTCTGTGTTTTCCAAGAAGAATATTTATTTTTTTCCATGGCCAAAGAGCTCTTCTTAGGAACCTTAGCTCCAAAATGTCTACACTGACAACTTCTCCCACACTCACAAATGAGGCCACAACATCCAGCAAATAGTCCTTGTGGCTATACACAAGTGTCTCCCACTGGCTTGTCTGGGTCTTCTTATTCCTGAGAAACTATGACTTTTCTAGTCTCTTCTCTCATGTCTAATGTGCATTACTTTTTTTTTTTTTTTTTTTTTTTTGCGGTACGTGGGCCTCTCACTGTTGTGGCTTCTCCAGTTGCTGAGCACAGGCTCCGGACGCACAGGCTCAGTGGCCATGGCTCACGGGCCCAGCCGCTCCGCGGCATGTGGGACCCTCCCGGACCGGGGCACGAACCCGTGTCCCCTGCATCGGCAGGCAGACTCTCAACCACTGCGCCACCAGGGAAGCCCTGTGTTATTTTTTATTAGACTATCTGGGGGATGATAGCTTCACTCTGGATGTTATCACATGTAGGAGCATCCTTGGTTCTTCTCTGCCTCCCAGCTTCTGCTTCCAGAATCACAGCAAAGATTCAACATCTCAACCTCTGCTTATCTGGGAGGAAAGATAAGGCAAGAAAAGATTTTCCATTGACTCTAATGTGATACAGTAAGTCCCTTACATACGAACGAGTTCAGTTCCGAGAGAGCGTTCGTAAGTCCAATTTGTTCGTAAGTCCAACAAAGTTAGCCTAAGTACCCAACTAACACAATCAGCTATATAGTACTGTACTGTAATAGGTTTATAATACTTTTCACACAAATAATACATAAAAAAACAAACACAAATAAAACCTTGTTAATCTTACAGTACAGTACCTTGAAAAGTTTGGTAGTACAGTACAACAGCTGGCATCCAGGGGCTGGCATCAAGTGAACAGGCCAGAAGAGTTACTGACTTGGGGGGTCGGGGGGGGCGGGGCGGTGGGAGATGGTAGAGCTGAAGGATTGTCAGCAATAGGAGACGGAGGGCAATTTCACTCATGCCTGAATGCACTTTCACATTTTTGAAAGTTCGCAACTTGAAGGTTCATATGTAGGGGACGTACTGTAATAGATTTAAATTTAAATTCCACTTGAAGCAAAAAGGAAAAACTGGTGAGCTTGTCTTGTTTTTGTTACATATTAGAATTGAAATGTAAGTAAAGTACGATAAAATGCATAGATCTCAACTGGTTCAGTTTTGATGTATTTGGGAAATTGTACTCAATAATGAAATATTTTCATTACCCCAGAAAATTCTCCTGTCCTCCTCACCAATCAATTCCTCTCCCTGTCCAGTCCACCACGATTCTGACTTCTATCATCAGAGATTAGTTTTGCCCAACCAGTAATTTCATATGGATGAACTCATACAGTGTATATTCCTTTGAGTCTCGCTTCCTTCACGTAACATAATGTTTTTGAGATTCATACAGGTGGTTGTGGATTTCAGCAATTTGTTCTTTTTAATTCCTGAGTAGCAATCCATTGTATGAATATACCACAATTTGTTTATCTCATTTCTTTATCCATTGTGAGCTTGGTTTTAACATCTTCTTCACACTCCTTTTTCATGGTATTTTGTGCTTGACACGTAAAATTGGGCACTTATCATTGGATGGTTTGTGTGACTGACCCGCATATTCTGATGCTTCTCCATTTGCATTCCTCACTGTCCCAGAGCCTAATATACCTGTGTTCTAGCCAGGCCTTTCTGGAGATACTTTGTTATCTGGCCCCTTGGTGATTTTATCAGTGTTTATCTCAAACCAGCTCAGAAAAGAGTCTGGGATTATGGAACTCTTTAATTGTAATTCCTAGAATGCTGGCCCCTCTGAAGTAAACAGAGGAGGAGAAACTAACACCTGTTGAGCTGCTCACTATGTTCCAGAGGCCAAGATAGGTGTTTTGCAAACCTCATCTCCAGTTTACTGATATGGAAACGGGAGCTCTAAGATGCTAAGTGACATGCCCAAGGTCACACACCCGTCAAGTAGCAAAGCTGGAATTCAAATCCAGGTCTGTCTCATTTCAAAGTCCCTACTCTTTCTACCACATCACGTTGAAATAGAATCAACAAGAGAGCACTGGACTAGGAACCACTTCATGTGGATTCTCATTTTGGTTCTGCCAAAATTAATCAACTGATATTGACAAGAGACCCATCCTTCTGGGGGTCTGTTTACTTATTTGCACAATGAGTGATGTTCTCATTGACCTATGTGGTACCCCTCAGCTATAGATTTTATGACTTCACTCATGGAATTACGCAACACTGTATAATTTATGAATGACTACGAAGTGTTTGGTAAGGAATTGGTAAATGCAAATCCAAACACCTTATCCTGACTTTAAAAGCCTGTCAGGATCAGGCCCCAAGCTACAACTTTGCAACTTTATTTCTTACTTCTTTTTATAAACCTCAGTCTTAGTAGTGCTGGTCTCTTTAGTCTCTTTACTGAACCAGAATATGCCATGTCTGGTCCTACCACCTGGCCTTTGCTCGTACCATCCACTTGGTTCAAAACCCTTCTCTGTGTCTTTCTACCTGTATAAACCCTACCCATTTTTAAAGCATAGCTCTAGTTCACTTATTCCATGAAATATTTACTTATTACTCTAGTCCACAGAAAGCTCTCTCTCCCCTGAATTCCTGCAGCATCTTCCCTCCCATGCTTGATATCTGATGGGAACCATTATATTTGTCTCCACCTGCCATTGACAACTACAGACTCTTGCTTTTTGTTCATGTCTTATATCTCAAGTCAGTCGTGGACTTTTGGAGGAAAGAACCTGAGTGTTAGCCCTCATGACTTCCCCCAAATACTTAGGCTAGAACAGAATATAAAGCAAAGCCTAAGTAATGTTTCATTAATAAACTTAGAGCAGATAAAATTCATTTAGAGGCTCTGACGATTTTTCCAAGTCCTTCTCTTTAGATAGGATTAATACTCAGGTTCTAACCTCCACAAGTTCACAGCACAGTAGGGAAAATGGGCTTCCTATTCTGGAAAACTTGAACCAGGGTAATTCTGAACTCTGGAGGAATGACTGTAATAAGCAATTACAGCCACCACAACCCAAAGGTCAGGGCCACTAAGAATTATACCCTTCAGGGCAAAAGTTCTGGGTTCCACAGGTAACAACCTAAATCAGCCACAGTATGAGCCAAGAGTGAGGGAATCTAATGAGTGATGGCGGAGGGAGAGGAAGAATATCAATCAGAGCCTCAGCACCAGCTAATGGGCCATGAGGACTGTGATGCTTTCCGATGACATTCTTGCCTTAGTTTTCCAGGACGGCAGGACTGGCCAACTTGGAGGGGTTTCAACAGGGATGATACTGCCCAGAAGTGGGAAAACATTAGTACTTCGGGGTGAAAAAAAATCTAAGACATTTTTATGGTTTGTGCCTCTCCAAAGCTCAACAATATCTGACAAAATCTTATTTCATAGCATTTGATTTCATGGGAGGTGGAGAGAATTGAGGATAAAAGATCTATAAGCCTCCTTAAGGGGGTTCTTGGGCAATAATGAATAAAAGGATGAGAAACTGCTCTAGACTGACTGGACTTGTACTTCCCTTCTCAGAGTATTTTCATTCTCTTGCAAAAATTATACTGTAGAATCTAGAGATAATGAGAGGGCATGAGTAGATATGAGTAGCACAAGAGGTGCATTGCATTGGACACAAACCTTATATTACTTTCTTCTTTCTAATGACATAGTTCACCTCACGAACTCTCCTACCTCTTTCCAAGCTCTCTCAGCTGGCTGAGACCCACATTAAACCTATATGCCAAACCTGCCCACACAAAGTTTCCCTCATCTTCTGGATTCAGATATAGCTGTATTGTGGAATATGGTTCCTGATTTCCTGTGTGGCCACCAAGGGGCCAGATGATGCAACCTGGAAGTTCAAAAGGGTCAAGTCCCCATGGATGAACCTTGGCTAATAGGAAGCAAGAGATGAAAAGGAATGGGACGTATAAGTATCCCTTTTTTCTCTCCCTGGACTAGTCCTCCTAGCTATGATTTTTCCTGCCAGAGTAGTCCGACATGCTGGGCGAATATATCTGATGAGTAATCTTCTCTGTCTCTTCTGTGCTTGTTGGGAACAATCACACTTGCAGTGATGCATTTCATTGCACTGTTTTGCATCTAGCTTAGCCTCTATCCCCTCCACTGTCCTCCTCCTTACATCCCTGGGATTTCATCTTCCAAATAAAATGTTAAGACATAAATTCTTGTTTCAGTCTCTAGAAACAAGAAGACCTATGCTAAGAGAGTAGTTATCATAGTTCCTTTGGGCTGCTATAACAAAATCCCATAAATCGGGTGGCTTATAAACAACAGAAATTTATTGTTTACAGTACTGGAGGCTAGAAGTCCAAGATCAAGACACTAGCAATTCAGTGTCCGGTGAGAGTGTGCCTCCTGGCTCATAGACTGCCATTTTCTCACTGCATCCTCACATAGCAGAAGGGGCAAGGGAGCTCTTTCGGGCCTCATTTATAAGGACACTAATCCCATTCATGAGGGCTCTGTTACCATGACCTAATCACCTTCCAAGACTGTACCTCCTAATACCATCACCTGGGGTCATGTTTCAACATATGGATTTTAAGGGGACACAAACATTTAGACCATAACAGTAGTATAGGAAGGAACTCATAAATATGCCTCATGGACAAATTGTAGAAGCAAGGGTTCTGGTTCCACCCACATTTCTTTCCTAGCTGTGACTAGATAGATAGATAGACAGATAGAATAACTTGCCTTTTGTTTCTTCTCCATTACCTAGTTATTTTAAATATTAGTCATGAATATTTATACAGTTAGTCCATAGGTTAAGTCATTTCCTGTTGAGGAGGGGGTGAGTGTTCTTCTTTTGGGTGAGAAATGGCTGTACTATGTTATGAGGCACAGGCAATCATTAGAAGAGAGAGTCTATTAATTTTGGTTCTGTCTCTGGCTGTGCATCTTCCCTTTCTCCTATTTCAGAGTCTATATTTCCAGCCTTCCCAGTGTATCTGTGAACCACCCAATATCATTTCAATATATTTCTTTTCAATATTAAAAATCCAGAGTTTATGTCTTTAATTTGGAACTAAGAGCCCTGAATGCTGAATTACTGGGTCCCCAGATTCCCTTCCAACACAGACATTCATTTAAGCAGTATAGAAAGCTTTAGCCTATCCCCTTCCACTAGAGATGACATCTCTTTGGAGCCATAATCCCTAGTGCAGGAGTTAAACTCAATTCTCAAGGTATTTACTGAGTGTTTCCCCTCTACTAGGTACTAGAGAGGAAACAGAGAAGGAACTCTCAAAATGTTTACCATCTCTATCACCTCACACCGGTCAGAATGGCCATAATTTAAAAATCTACAAACAATAAATGCTGGAAAGGGTGTGAAGAAAAGGGAACCCTCTTGCACTGTTGCTGGGAATGTAAGTTGATACAGCCACTATGGAGAACAGTATGGAGGTTCCTTAAAAAACTAAAAGTAGAACTCCCACATGACCCACCAATCCCACTACTGGGCATATACCCTGAGAAAACCCTAATTCAAAAAGAGTCCTGTACCGCAATGTTCATTGCAGCTCTGTTTACAATAGCCAGGACATGGAAGCAACCTAAGTGTCCATCGACAGATGAATGGATAAAGAAGATGTGGCACATATATACGATGGCATATTACTCAGCCATAAAAAGAAATGAAACTGAGTTATTTGTAGTGAGATGGATGGACCTAGAGTCTATCATACAGAGTGAAGTAAATCAGAAAGAGAAAAACAAATACCTTATGCTAACACATATATATGGAAACTATTTTTTTTTTAATGGTCATGAAGAACCTAAGGGCAAAATGGGAATAAAGACGCAGACCTACTAGAGAATGGACTTGAGGACAAGGGGAGGGGGAAGGGTAAGCTGGGACAAAGTGAGAGAGTGGGAGTGTATATATGGACATATGTACACTACCAAATGTAAAATAAATAGCTAGTGGGAAGCAGTCACATAGCACAGGGAGATCAGCTCGGTGCTTTAGATATGGGGATATATGTATATGTATAACTGATTCACTTTGTTATAAAGCAGAAACTAACACACCATTGTAAAGCAATTATACGCCAATAATAATGTTAAAAAAATAAAAATAATATTAAAAAAAAGACTACTACAATGTGATCAAGTACAGTTTATCTTAGAAACACAAGAATTGTTCAACATTTCAAAAGCAGTCAATGTAGTTCACCATATTAATAAACAAAAAATAAGACTGTGTGATCATTCTAGTGGATGCAGAAATTGATTTTGGACAAAATCCATTATTCATCCCTTATTTTAGGAAAAAAAAACCTCTCAACAAACTAGGAATCAAAGGGAACTCCCTTAACCTGGTAAAAGTCATCTGTGAAAAATCTACATAATGAAAGGTGAGAAACTGAAAAGTTTCCCCTAAGGACAAGAACAGGACAGGGATTTTCATTCTCATCACTTCTCTTGAACTTTTTATTGGAAGTGAAATAAGTCAGCCAGAGAAAGACAAATACTATATGATGTCACTTACATGTAGAATCTGAAAAACTCAAACTCATAGAAATAGAAATTTGTGGTTGCCAGAGGCAAGGGATGGAGGGTGGGGGAACTGGGAGGGAGGGGTGAAGGGTGGGTGAAGCGGGTGGAGGTCGTCAAAAGGCACAAACCTCCAGCTGTACGATAAATAAGTTCTAGGGATGTAATGTACATGATGACCATCGTTAACAATGCTGTCTTGTATATTTGAAAATTGCTAAAAGAGTAAATCTTAAAAGTTCTCATCACAAGGAAATAGTTCTCACCTATGTGAGGTGATGTTAACTAATTGTAGTAATCATTTCACAATATATGCATATATCAAATCACTATTTTGCACACTTTAAACTTATGTCATATGTCAATTATATCTCAATAAAACTGGAAAAATTAAATAAATAAAAATAACAAAGATATATAAAATAAAATAATATGCCACAGGCTCAGAAAGCAGTGCCCAAGGAGAACTGATGGTAGCAAATTTGGAATAAAAAACAAAGAAACATTGTATTAAAGTTTCTAGCCAGTGCAGTGAGGCAAGAAAATGAAATAAAGTCACTCAAATTAGAAAGGGAAAAATAAAACTATTTTTATTTATATGATTTTCTAAGTAGCAAATTCAAAGGAATCTACAAAAAAGCTACTAGAACTAATAAGTAAGAGTAGCAAGGTTGCCAGGTCAATATAAAAAAGTAATTGTATTTCTATACACAAGCAAGGAGCAGTTGGAAACTGAAATTTAAAAATCAATACCATTACTATTGCATCAAAAATAATGGAATATTTAAGAATAAATCTGACAAAAGATTTGAAAAAAATCTATACCCTGAAAAGTACAAAATACAGAAATTAAAGAAGACCAAAATAAAAGGAGAGATACATCAATCTCATGGATCAGAAGAATCAATATTGGTATTATGTCAATTGTTCCCAAATTGACCAATCAGATTCCATGCAATCCCAATCAAAATTACAATAGACATTTTTGTAGAAATTGACAAATTGGTTTTTAAAATCATATGGAAATTCAGAGGGCCTAAAGTAGTTAAAATGATTATGAAAATGGATGAAGCTGAAGGACTAGCCCTACCTGATTTCTGCCTTATTAATATTCAAGACAGTGTGGTATTGGAGTAATAATAGACAAATACATCATTGGAACAGAAGAGACAGGCCCACCCATATACGGACAATAGATTTTCAACAGAGGTGAGAGACAACTCAGTGGAGAAAAGATAGTCTTTTCAACAAATGGTGCTGGAACACCTGCATGTCCATATGCAAAAGTGTTTACTTTGACCCATACCTTTTTCATATACAAAACTCAACTCAAAATGGATCCTACACATAAATGTAAAACCTAAAACTATAAACTTCTAGAAGACAGGAGAAAATCTTTGTGACCATGGAGGCAAAGATTTCTTAAATATGATACCAAAAGCACAATCATAAATGGCAAAATTGATAAATGGGATTTCATCAAAATTAAAAGTGTTTACTCACTGAAGGACACTGTTAAGAGTAACAAAACTAACATGTAGAAAATGGGGGGAAATATTTGCAAATCATATATCTGATAAAGGACTTGTATCCAGAAATATAAAGAGCTCTCAAATGTTAATCATAAGAAAACGAAAAGTGCACTTAAATATGGGCAAAAGATTTGAAAAGATATTTCACCAAAGAAGATTTACTAATGGCTATTGACCACATTAAAAAAATTAAACATCAACATCATTTCTCATCAGAGAAATGCAAGCTAAAACCACAATGAGGTATCACTACATACTCATTAGAAGGTTAGCATTATAAAGAATGGCCATAGCAAGTGTTGGCAAGGATGTGGAGGATGTAGAAATGTTAAGTGATACAACCACTTTGGAAAACAGTTTGGATATTTCATAAAAAGTTAATCATACATACCTTATGATCCAACCATTCTACACTTAGTTACCTAAGAGAAATGAAAGTATGTATCCATACAAAAACTTTCCATGAATGTTCATAGCAACTTTATTTAAAAGAGCCAAAAACTAGGGCTTCCCTGGTGGTGCAGTGGTTGAGAGTCCGCCTGCCGATGTAGGGGAACCGGGTTCGTGCCCCGGTCTGGGAGGATCCCACGTGCCGCGGAGCGGCTGGGCCCGTGAGCCATGGCCGCTGAGCCTGCGCGTCCGGAGCCCATGCTCCGCAACGGGAGAGGCCGCAGCAGTGAGAGGCCCGCGTACCGCAAAAAAAAAAAAAAAGAGCCCAAAACTAGAAACAACCAAAATGTATATCAATAGATGAATGAATAATCAAACTACAGTATATCCATACAACGGAAGAGTACTCAGCAATAATAAGGAATAAGCTATTGCTATCCATAACAACATTAGTGAACTTCAAAATAATCATGCTAAGTGAAAGAAGTCACACATAATTCCATTTATATAAGGTTTACATAAAATTCTAAGACATTCTAACTAACGTATAGTGAAAGAAGCAGATAAGTGGTTGCCTGGGTTTATGAAGGTGTGGGTGGTGGGAAGGCGCACATGGGAGAAAGTACGAGGGGGTAAAAGAAACTTTGGGGAGTGATCATATGTTCATTATCTTCATTGTGGTGATGGTTTCCTGGGTGTATTCACATATCAAAACCTATCAAATCGTACGTTTTAACTCTGTGCAGTTTATTGCATGTCAATTACACCTCAATGAAGCTGGTTTTTTTTAAGTTTTAGCAAATCAGGAGGCATTTCAGGCACATCCCTTGAGTAATATCTTATGAGACAGATGAATAGTTAGATACAGACAATAGATAGATAGATGATAGATAGATAGATAGATAATTGATAGATGATGATGATGGTGATGATTGATAGATAGATAAGTAGATGATAAATAAAACAAAGTAATAAATTATATTTTAAAATGCTATTAAATGGTAGGAAATAACGATGATCAGTGTTTGGAAAGGAATCTTGAATTCTTAGGCAATCACTGAAGATTGAAAAAGAAAACATGAAGACAAGTTTGGTGACTGCTTGGAGACCCCATACTGATGAACAACTTATCGGAGGAAGCTTTGACTCCAGAGGTGCTCAGAAGGGCTTCAGGGAGCAATAGCTGATTTGAGCCAATCCTGCTCTTTCTGAGGGAGCTGCAAATTCCCCCAGATCCTCCTCATTGCCCTACAAGAGGGCAAAGGTGAGTTCCATGAACTTCACATCTATGTCAGGCCATAAGACGCATCCATGCCAGCCCAGACCCACCAAACATTGAGACCAAGAATGCCACTGAAATTCAGACACCTCTGAAGCAAATTGCAACTGAGTACTGGGGCCTGGGAGAAAGAGAGGGAAGTATACAGAAGAGTGGATATCATTTAAGAGCACATATTTCGGAGACTTGAGATCACATCCTCCCTGCTCTATCACTTTCCTGATAGATAACTTGGGCAAGTTACTTAACCTCTCTGGGTCTTACTTCTTCCTTTTGCTAAATGAGGTCAATAATAATTACTTTCCATTAAAGTTGTCCAGAGGACTAAAATAAATGATTCATGTGAAGCTTTTAGCATAGAGTCTAGCATTAGTTGAAGTGTGCATTTAAGTGTACACTAGTTTGAGTTACATTTAAAAACTATTGGTGAACTCTTTACTTCTGGAGGTATCTGGATCCAAGTGTAATCTTGGCCCAAGAGAGACTGCTCCAGTCAGTTCTGAAATGAAGCTGTCCACTGATCAGCTGTGGGTCCGTCTACCCATTGGTGCACGTGGGCTGTGGAACCTGGGACAATCACCATAATAACACTGTTTATGAATTAATGTTTATGTCTATAGAACCTCACCCAGCACCTTCCCATCCTCCACGTGCCCCAAGGTGTCATGGGAACAAATGAAATACACAGAAAATCTGGCCCAGAGTAAATGCTCAATAGTTGAGAAAGCAGGCTGATAGGCCCTAACTAATCTGAAGCCATAATAAGCTAAGAAGTGACAGACTGGACACTTGTGCCAAATTCTGAGCTCTTTCTACAAGTGTCTCTTACCACCTGCTACAGAAGTTGATGTGTCAGGGAACATTGCATGGCAGCTAATATTTGGAAAATGGCCTCCAAGATGCACTCTGTGGAGTTGCTTCACCCCACTCTGCAGGGTTTTTCGTTTTTTGTGTTTTTTTGCGGTACGTGGGCCTCTCACTGCTGTGGCCCCTCCGGCTGCGGAGCACAGGCTCCGGATGCGCAGGCTCAGCGGCCATGGCTCACGGGTCCAGCCTCTCCGCGGCATGTGGGATCCTCCCGGACCAGGGCACGAACCCGTGTCCCCTGCATCGGCAGGCGGACTCTCAACCACTGCGCCACCAGGGAAGCCCCCACGCTGCAGTTTTTAAGTGATTTGTGCAAAAATACGAACAAAGGCTGATGTGTGAATCTTGACCACCAGTGCAATTTTTCCCAATATCTTTTCCTAAACATGTCTATACAACTCTTTTCTAAAATTTTTGTTAATATGTCCTTAAAATGAAAGTTCCTAGAGTTCAGAGCTGCTATCTATTTAATCTATGCCCTTCATTTTCTCATACACAACTACATGCACACTCACACACATTGACACATGCTGCCACATTACACAGTGCTAGCACATCAGGGCTATAACATAAATGTTGTTGACTTCCTTCTACCTCTCCAGATTGGACTTTTATCTTTGCTTTACTAGGTAAAAGGAAAAAGAACAGTGCAATAACCATAAATTCCAGATTGAGTGATTATATAGGGTGGGCAGTAGATCATAGCTGGAGACTGTGTGCATGGTTATGAAAAGCTCAGGCTTGGCTGGGGTGGGAGCCTCACTGTAGCATTTGCTTGATGACCTTGGCACAATTAACTCCAAGTCTCAGATGCCTCATCTACCTATAAGTGAGGAATAATAACAAAACGCCTCACAGTGTTGTGGTGAGAGCTAAATCAGGTAATTCCTGGAGCAAACATTACAATTCCTGGAAGGTGATAACTGCCTAATAAATCTTAGTTGCCATCTCTCATCATCATCGTCATTACTAATCAAGTTATTATTATTCAGAACCCACAGAAACAATAAGAAGAGAAGAAATGAAAACATAAACGATGGGATTCAGAAAAGCCCTTTGGATCAAAACAGTAGGTGCATTGGTAGATAGCGGTTTTTTTTTTAACATCTTTATTGCAGTATAATTGCTTTACAATGGTGTGTTAGTTTCTGCTTTACAACAAAGTGAATCAGTTATACGTATACACATGTTCCCATATCTCTTCCCTCTGGCGTCTCCCTCCCTCCCACCCTCCCTATCCCACCCCTCTAGGTGGTCACAAACCACCGAGCTGATAGCTTTTTGATGTTTCACTCATCAACTGTGCCAGGCAATGCCTTACATTCCACAGATGCTAGTGAATAAGACCGACATGGTCCCTGCCCATTCATGCACTGAATCCTCAAAAATAGAGTCCTATAAATTAGGTGAACTCACTTGGCAGATAAGAAAACTGAGGACTGAAGAAGCTGGAACTTAAAGGTCGACACTGGAGCCTAAGATTCATTCATTCATTCAACAAATATTTCTTGAGAGGCTTTGACGTGTTAGGTGCTTTGCTAAGCACTGGGTGAACAGAAAGGAATCTCAGATAAAAGTGCTTCTTTTCATGTAGTTTACTTTCTAGTTGTGAGGACTAGATAATATCAAATATGTAAAACATAGTATATCAGATCATGACAAGTATTACATGATATAGTAAATCAGAAAGTGGAGGTGGGAAGTTTAGGTGCAATATTAATAAGGTTTTCTGGGAAAGTCCTCCCAAGTAGGTGATATTTGAGGAAAGACAGAAAGGATGGAGAAACTAAGGAATGACATATTTGATGAGGGTCCATCTAGGGCCTTCCAGAAGCCTTCGATCGGCTCAGGGCTTTCACAACAGACTCCTTGACCTCCTTATTCCTCAGGCTGTAGATGACGGGGGTCAACATTGGGGTCACCACTGTGTAGAGCACGGACACCACTTGGTCTGCCTCCGAGGACTGGCCTGAATTATCTCGCAAGTACATAAAGATGAGGGTCCCAAAGAAGAGAGCAACAGCAGTGAGGTGGGAGGCGCAGGTAGAGAAGGTCTTGGCCTGGCCCCAGGCAGAGCAGACCTGCATGATGGCCATGATGACGAACAGGTAGGAAACCAAGATGACCAGTATACAAGCAGGCATGACAAAAACGGCAAACACAATAATCACCACCTCCTGGGTGTAGCTTTCCCCACAAGCGAGTTTTAATAGAGGGGGTAGGTCACAGAAAATAAAGCTGATCTCATTGTTTCCACAAGAGAAGAGAGTGAAGGCGGTGACCGTTCGAATAAAGGCACTAGAAAAACCAGCAACATAAGCCCCAGCTACCAAACCCAAGCGGGCCTTCTCGGTCCTGATGGTGACATAAAGCAGCGGTCGGCACACGGCCACGTAGCGGTCATAGGCCATGATCGCCAAGAGGTAGCAGTCAATGGAAGAAAAGAAGGTGAAGAGGAAGAACTGGGTGGCACAGCGCGCATTGGAGGTGACTCTGACGTGTTCCAGCAGCACTGCCAGTATCGGGGCGATGATGGAGGAGGACTAGCTGATGTCCACGAAGGAAAGGTGGCTGAGGAAGAAGTATGGGGGTGTGGAGCCGGCGATCTTTGCGGGTCAGGAAGATCATTCCCGAGTTCCCCAGCAGAGTGAGTATATAGAAACCCAGAAGGACAGAAAGAGAGGAGCCCCCACCCTCGGGATGTTCAGCGAACACAGTAAGGAAGAACCCTGTCACTATGGTGTAATTCCTCCCAGCCATCCATTCAGCGGTGGACCTGTGAAAGCTAAGACAAAAGCGCCCGATAACCGGATCCCTGAAAACAAGTTCCAATCATTTTATATTTTTAACCAATAATTTCATTATGACAATTTAATAAGGATACTTAACTTGTTTTACCATGGAAACCGAACACAATTTCTCCCACAATTTAGTCAGGGTTCCCTTAGGTAAAACTGTATCTAGTCTCCCTCAATATCTTGTTTTTCTCTACTCTCCCCTTGTTCTTATTTTGCGGTATTGATCCTCCTCAGGAACTTAAAGTTCTTAGGTTTTCTGTTCTTTTGTTTTCTCTTTATTTATTTTTTTAGAAACCAGCACAACATTGTAAAGCAACTATACTCCGATAAAAATTGTAAAACAAAATAGAAAACAAAAGATCGAGTCATTTTAAAATAAAAGACTTTAAACTGAGTGTCTGATAGGTAAGCATTCGACTTCAACAAACTTCGCAGCCTAATGTGGAAATTCACGAATATAGAGCTCAATACAATATAAGATAAAAAGTGATGAATGCTTCCATTGTACTAAGAATGGAGAGCAAGTGATTCTCTAACTTATGTCAGCTCTTGTATTTGCAACTCTGTCCCCAATTAGCTGTTTGATCTTCCACAAGGCACTTAACCTCTCTGAACCTCAATTTCCTCTTCTGCCAAAAAGGGGATCATAATATCTGTCCTGCTTATAAGATAAGGTTAATGCATAGATTAAAACAGATGCAAAAGTGCATTGGAAAGCTAAAAGCACTCTTCGTTTATATGGTGGCTATTTAAAATTTTAAATGAACATTTTAAGGAAGGGTAATTTATATTCTATGAACAAAAAAAGCACAAACCAAAAAAAAAAAATCCATTAGCAATCAGCAATGGTCTCTGCTTATAGGAATATTTCTATTTTCAGTCTAGCAACATGCATATTTAACAAATAGCTGTTATCCTAATTAGAGTTGGCTGGCTTATTAAGGGTTTTCTCTTTGTTTTTTTGGTTTTTGTAAGTACTCGCATTAACCTTGGAATCAAAAGAGCAAACATAAGCTCCTTTTAGCGCCTCACAAAGCTCCATAAGCATTGTTTGGTTGTTCTTATAGTCCTTAATAAAAGCAGCAGTTTGATAATAAACAGCATCCAAATTTGAAAGCAGAAGTATTTCTGCAGTCTGGTGTTGTCTAAGCACTGTTGGAGGAATCTGGGTTAATGGAGTTGAAGGTTCTTAATAGAGTTCTAGAAAAGAGCTGTAAAGGAGGGCTTTGGTCATATTTGGTTACCTGATACACCAGCAGCCAGGCCAATACTAAGCTGACCCATTAGAAATAATAACAAAGAAGAGAAATTAGATTTGGAAGCATTAGCGGGACACGAAGCATCCTCACCTGTCTTTTTCCCTTGTTTAGTGTTTCCTCTGCCAGTGACCTTCCGATCCAGAGGAGACCTAGGTCGTAGCTCACTCACACTAGATAGGTGACCCTGGGCAAGTCACTTTTCTTCTCTGAACTTCAATTACGTTGTCTTTGTTCCCTTTAAATAAACAACAATGCAGCAGTGAGTCCATAATCATAGCAACTTGGTTGATAGGGGGTTGCTTCCAGAACCACTATGTCTTATTCTCACTTCATGGAGTTCCTCTCACCCTTGACGGAACAATACATCCCTGACGTTAGAATTGCCCAGGACTTTTTGCAGACTCAGACCAGGATAGCAGGGCTTGTGGACCAGCCTCTCTCCCTGAGTTTCTGATCCCGCACTAGACCTTCCTGGTGGTGCTTTTTGTATTCCCCGTCCCAGCATCATGCCATAATTGGTTCCTGAGTTAAGTCTCCAGGAAAAGACAATTTATCTTCCTAACAAGGTGTCTAATATCTTTGAAGATTTCTCTTTAATTTCAAACTCTCAAAGCCCCATCCTACATCCTGCCACCAGGGTCTGATGAGGCTGGTTCCTAGTCTTGCTTCACTCCTATTTTGTACCCAAAGGAATATATTCCTTGGAAGATTTCCTAAGTTCTTTCTATAGAGTAAAAAGTATATCGAGTCTCATATGCAATGTTGGGGCTTCGTGGCCACAGTACCTAGAGGCTTTTCAATTAGCCCTTCCTTCTTAAATAAAAGTCTTTGACTGTCTGCTTAGAATTTAATCAGAAAGAGGCATCAAAGTGTCTCCTTAGACCTGACAACCCATTCTCTCAGTAGTCCCTGTCAATTCGTTGTGTTCTCCCTGCCTTCTGGCAGATTCCAAGAGAGCAAATAACTCTGCAGTATACTACTCTTATTCAAACAGACCCTATATTGTCTTTTTCAATCAGGAGGAAACTTTTAAACTAATCCCAAGCTTTCTAACTACTAGCTTAATTTTTCCCACCACATTTTTCCCGTAACACAATTGACAGAGGAACTATTTATTAACCATCCCCCTTTTAGAGGGTCTATACATTTTCAGCTGGGCTTTTAATAACCAGACCAACCGTCATTAAAAGGATCAAACAGTTCTTATGAAAATTATAATATGTATGTTAAAGCATCCTGTCTTCGAGAATAAATATCATGTCTTTGAAGGTCTAAATGTTTTATTTTAATATAAGTGATCTTAAACTTAATATTCTTTGGCTGCCTTCACCCTGACTTTCCATGTTTCGCTGATCTGCTTCTTCTGATTTAAAATGCTGTTACTGGAATTCCAGGTGTGACATATCATTGTTGGCTGGCTGAGTTTGGAATCATCCTCTGTTTGTAAGATACTGTCACCACCTTTATGCCCTCCCATGATGGTTTATATCATTCATACTCCTGGGATCTTGTTTTTCTGGTAATCCAAGGGACAGGTCGAAAAGGAGTTTGAGTTCTAAGAATAGGGATCAGAGGAAAAACAGAAAATGATGAGTAGGTGGGGCCTGTTCCCTCCCAGTACCTTGGATTTCATTGAGGTACCTACAGTCAGAGAAGAGAAGAGCAAGACCCAGCAGACTTTTGGGAAGCGTTGGATGCAGGCTGAGCTGTTGCAGAGCCCAGGGACCCAGTGCAGACTAGGATTCCCTCCTGCCCACTCCTGCATGGAACACAGCAATGCTCTGCCTCCCCACCGTCAAAAGCTTTAAGAACATACAGAGTTGACATCTATGATACAGATTCTGCAAATACCATTATGGGCAGAGGAAATGGTATAAATCACTAAGTGGATTCTGAGGCAAAGGATGTGAAAAATGGAACAGGTGGGGAAGAAGAAAGAACAGGGCATATTTCCAGTGGTGACAGCAATTGACAGACATATTATTGTGAGCATGTAGAGATTCACATGAGGCATCCCTGGAAACTACTACAGGAGTTTGAAGAATACTTTGAGCAGGGTCAGCTTCATTAACTGGACCATCAAACTACTACCTTAATTTAATCATTAAAAATAAACATAACCTGCATTTCTCTAATAATGAGTGATATTGTGCATCTTTTCATGTGCCCGTTAGCCGTCTGTATATCTTCTTTGAAAAAATGCCTATTCAGATTTTTTGCCCATTTTTTGATTGGGTTGTTTTTTTGACATGGAGTTATATGAGCTGTTTGTATATTTTGGATATTAACCCCTTATCCATAATATCATTTACAACTATTTTCTCCCATTCTATAGGTTGTCTTTTCATTTTTGTCAATGGTTTCCTTTGCTGTGCAAAAGTTTTAAAGTTTAATTAGGTTCCATTTGTTTATATTTGCTTTTATTTCTTTTGCCTTAGGAGACTGATCCAAGAAAATACTTCTGTGCTTTATGTCAGAGAGTGTTCTGCCTGTGTTCTCTTCTTGGAGTTTTATGGTTTCCATTCTTACACTTAGGTCTTTAAATCATTTTGAGTTTATTTCAACAATGAGCTATCACCTCGCATCTGTCAGAATGGCTGTCATTAAAAAGTCTACAAATAACAAATGTTGGAGAGGATGTGGAGAAAAGGGAACCCTTGTACACAGTTGGTGCAGCCATCATGGAAAACAATATGGAGGTTCCTCAAAAAACTAAAATAGAGCCAACATATGATCCAGCAATTCCACTCCTGGGTATATACATCCAGAAAAAATGGAAACTCTCAGAAATAAGCATGCACCCCAGTGTTCATAGCAGCACTGTTTATAATAATCAAGACATGGAAGCAACCCAAGTGCCCATAAAAAGATAGTTGGGGGCTTCCCTGGTGGCGCAGTGGTTGAGATTCCGCCTGCCTATGCAGGGGACACGGGTTCGTGCCCTGGTCCAGGAAGATCCCACATGCCACGGAGCGGCTAGGCCCGTGAGTCATGGCCGCTGAGCCTGCATGTCCGGAGCCTGTGCTCCGCAGCGCGAGAGGCCACAACAGTGAGAGGCCCACGCACCGCAAAAAAAAAAAAAAAAAAAAAAAAAAAAGATAGTTGGATTAATAAGATATATATATATATATATATATATAGGCACATAATTATATATAATGGAATATTACTTAGCCATAAAAAAGAAATACTGCCATTTGTAGCAACATGGATGATGGACCTATTATGCTTGGTGAAATAAGTCAGACAGAGAAAGACAAATACAGTGTGATATCACTTATATGTGGAATCTAAAAAAATAATACAAATGAATGTATGTGCAAAATAGAAGCAGACTCACAGACATAGAAAACAAGCCTATGTTTACCAAAGGGGGAGGGAAAAATTAGGAGTATGGGATTAACATATTCAAACTACTATGTATATAGCTCAGGGAGATCAGCTCGGTGCTTTGTGACCAACTAGAGGGATGGGATAGGGAGGGTGGGAGGGAGACACAAGAGGGAGGAGATATGGGGATATATGTATATGTATAGCTGATTCACTCTGTTATAAAGCAGAAACTAACACACCATTGTAAAGCAATTATACTCCAAAAAAGATGTTAAAAAATAAATAAATAAAAAATAAGAAGCCTAGTCCAGAAATCTGTGACCTAAAGAGAACAGCTCTCATGTGTAGTGCAAACAGGATGGCCTTTGGAATCAGAGACAAGTTACTTAACCTCTCTGAATTTCAGAATGCACAATGAGGAAATCAAAATGTCCCTCAAAATCAAATGAGATAGATATGTAAATGGCATCAGTGGGTGGTAACCAACATTAACCATTCTGAAATATAACTCCCCCCCGCCCCCCGAACTCATTTGTATCTATTAAAATACGGGAATAAAGACACAGACCTACTAGAGAATGGACTTGAGGATATGG
>NC_041229.1:98976546-98998741 GCF_002837175.3 Physeter macrocephalus | reverse complement strand
TGGTTTGTGACCACCTAGAGGGGTGGGATAGGGAGGGTGGGAGGGAGGGAGATGCAAGAGGGTAGAGATATGGGAACATATGTATATGTATAACTGATTCACTTTGTTATAAAGCAGAAACTAACACACCATTGTAAAGCAATTATACTCCAATAAAGATGTTAAAAAAATAAAAAATTTTAAAAAAAAGATGTTAAAAAAAAACAAGAAAACAAAAAAGCTACTATTTATAAAACAGTAAGCACCAAGGATATACTCTATAGTACAGGGAATTACAGCCATTAATCTTGTAATAAACTATACTGGAGTATAATCTACAAAAATACTGAATCACTATGCTGTACACCTGACACTAACACATATTGCAAATCAACTATAGTTCAATTTTAAAACATGTTTTAAAATAAACATAATCTAAATACTGAATCCTAATTGATGACATCATTCTACATTATATAGTGTAGAAGAGTACTAATACTGATGTCTGCAACTTACTTTGAAATGTGTCAAAAAATAAGGTGGATTTTTGGATGAACTGTTGGATGTATAAATGAATAGATTGATTATAAATATGTGATAAAACAAAAAAAATCTAAGTATTGGGTATAGGGAGTTCACTATGCATTATTTTCAACATTTCTGTATGATGGAAATCTTTCATAGAAAATTTGCAAAAAAAAAATGTAGTCTTGTAGTAAGGCGTGCCACATCTGAATTACACAGGATTAACTTCAGATTCTTTTGTCACTTGTCCTGAGAGCTAGAAATCTCACTCCAATCTCTTCTCAGGCTGCCTCTTTCTTTCCTTGTTTTCTGTCCCTGGAACTAAAAGTTCTGGTTCTTTTTTAATGTCTTATGCCATGAGGTATTCATCTAAACATTGAGCGTGCTATAAATAATGAGTTCCCAGAATGCTGGCACTGCAGAGGAGATGATTCTCAGGAATTTCCAAGGTTGAACAAGGTTGGATGGCTAAGACAACCTGGCTCTGTTGAGAATTTTCCTCAAAGTCTCCTTCACTTCCTTGTTCCTCAGGCTGTAGATGAGAGGGTTCAACATGGGGATCACTGTTATGTAAAACACAGACACCACCCGGTCCTCCTCTGAGGACTGGCCAGAGTTATCTCTCAGATACATGAAGATGAGGGTCCCAAAGAAGAGTGACACTGCAGTGAGTTGAGAGGCACACGTCCAGAAAGTCGTGGCCCGGCCTCCTGCAGTGGGAATCCTCATAATGGCCAAGATGATGAGCAGGTAGGACACCAAAATCACCACCATGCAGGCATGGATGACAAAAATGGAAAACACAATAATTACCACTTCCTGAGTGTAGCTGTCCCCACAGGTTGTCTTTAAGAGAGGAGGGAGGTCACATAAAATGAAGTCAATCTCATTGGTTCCACAAAAGGAGAGTGTGAAAGCTGAGAACTTCCACACCAAGGCGCTGAAGACACCAGCAGCATAAGCCCCCTCAACGCACACACACACAAAACCCAACCGGGCCTTCCTCCTCATGATAGTGACATAAAGCAGGGGTCGGCACACGGCCACGTAGCGGTCATAGGCCATGAGGGCCAGGAGGTAGCAGTCAATGGAGCCAAAGAAGGTGAAGAGAAAGAACTGGGCAGCACAGAGTGTGTAGGATAAAGCGGCCCTGTTCTCCAGCAACACAGCCATCATCAGAGGCACAGTGACGAATGAGTAGCAGATGTCCATGAACGAGAGGTGACTCAGAAGGAAGTACATGGGGGTGTGGAGTTGGAGATCCACGCAGATCAGGATAATCATGCCCAAGCTCCCCAACAGGGTGATGAGATAGATAAATAGAAACAGGAGGAAGAGAGGTAGTGCCCATTCAGGACATTCAATGAATGCCATGAGGAGGAATTTGGTCACCAAGGTGAGGTTCTTCTCTGCCATGAAGCCAGAGGCACCTGAGAAGGCTAGGATGAGAAGCAAGTTAGGGAACTATAAATAGGAATTAACTGTATTTCTAGGTTACATGTATTGAACAAGTGCTATGGACAAAATATGCCAGGGGCTATGTGCGGCTTCAGAGATGACTGGTCTTAACTCCTACTTCTAAGGGAGTTCTGTGACATGTCAAGAAAACTGATGTGGGTAAACATTTTCAGAATAGGAGTGCTTTTTCTCCCACTTTTTATGGCTAACTAGCTGTGTGAGCCCCTGCAGTCAGATAACCACACAACCAAACTTTCCCTATCGCTCCAATAGGGGCTGATACATGGGATCCTGTCTACAATGGAAATACCCATCTCAGGACTCTGTCCCTTTTTCTCTATGACCATACCTCTTCCCTTATTTCAAACCTTCTTCATCTCTTGCCTGGATCAAAACAAGAGCCATGGGCTTCCCTGGTGGCGCAGTGGTTGAGAATCCGCCTGCCGATTCAGGGGACATGGGTTCGTGCCCCGGTCCAGGAAGATCCCACATGCCGCGGAGCGGCTGGGCCCGTGAGCCATGGCCGCTGAGCCTGCGCATCTGGAGCCTGTGCTCTGCAACGGGAGAGGCCACAACAGTGAGAGGCCCGCGTACCACACAAAAAAATACAAGAGCCATATAACTAACATCTCCCGCCGCCCTCAGACTTGCTTCTTGCCAACTCTTTTTCTTTTTTTTTTTAACATTTTATTTTTGTTGTTGTTGTTTATTTGTGCTTTTTATTGTGAGTTTTAAAATTTTTATTTATTTTTTTATACAGCAGGTTCTTATTAGTTACCTATTTTATACATATTAGGGTATATACGTCAATCCCAATCTCCCAATTCATCCCACCACCACCCCCACACACCCGCCCCTGCTTTGCCCCTTGCTGTCCATACGTTTGTTCTCCTCACTGTGACCAGAGAGATATTTCTAAGACTTTCTCATCTCCCTGTTAAAAATCCAGTCATGGCGCCCCATCAAGGATAGGATATTCTCTAGAATCCTCGGCGTGTCGGGGAAAGCCCTCTGGGGGGTCTCCCCCACTTACTTCCTCGTGTCCCTTTCTTACACCTCACTGCTTGCACCTTCAGCCATGCTTCTCTCCAGCCACCTGAATTGTTTACAGCTTCTCTAATGCCTCACATTCATTCACATCTCTGTGCTTTCTGCAGGCCACCCCTTCTGCTGAAACACCTTGTCTTTCCCATCCTCAGGGTCCTGCCCAACTCCTGTACCACCTTCAGACCTCAGCTCAGATCCTACATCCCACAAGAAGTCTCCCTGGAGTCTGTCTTCCCTGGTCAGGGTATGTGCCTCTGGAGCTCAGCACATTGTAAAGCCTCAATATGTTTTAGGGGAATAAATAAAGTTATCAAATGAGATATAAAGCATATTGCAAAGAGAAAGGCATTGTGCGAATCTTCAAGGGATTATGTTTATTTTTATGAAAATATTTAAAAACAAACTGTCTGAAGTCTTAAAAACCCAATAAAATTGATAAATATTCACAGAGATCATAGGCCATCCTTGGACTTACCCTACAATTCTCAAAGTAAGAGTGTGCTTACTTGACAGAAAGCTGTTGTCTTAATTAGATCCTCTTAGTTTACCAAAAATCAATTTTAAAAGAACAGATATTTTCTTTAATAACAGAGAACATATATACAGACACTATTCTAAGTGATTTATATATTAAGTCATTTAATCCCCACATTCACTTTTTGAGGTAGGAACATTTTTTTCCCTCCATTTCACAGATGATGCAACTGAGACAGAGTTTAAGTAGCTCAATCTTGTGTCCAAGATGGCACAGCTAGTAAATGGTGGAACTGCCATGAAGAACAAAACCGTACACAGAAGCACTATTTATCTTAAAACAGGATTTTACATACATCACGCATCTATTCCAATAGTCTAAGAGGACCCATTGAATGTCTGCCTTTAAGTAGACGCATGAATACCAGCACTGCAGTCTATTCATATCTGAAGGCGGATGGGGACTCTTGTGCTAATGGATAGAAAGTCCTTTGGCAGAGTTGCAGTGCAGGGGGGTAGAGAAGATATTTGATCATCTTTAAAGCATTAGACTTTGGCAGCTAGGCCAGTGTTGCACTGACATATTGGAGAAAATGATAAATAAAAGAAATTGGATCTGGTGATCTGAACTGAGCATGAACCAAGAGGACCAGAACAGTTTTCTCACCTGAATTCCACTTCCCCTTTACCTGGCCAGTCCTCTCCACTCTTTGTCCACTATTTTTCCCTTGTCTCTAAAAAATCGTTTCTTTTCCACTGCTTGGAGAAGTATCCTAAGGGTCTGGAGAGAGCCCACTGGGCTGGGTAGCAGGAGGTCTGGGTGGATATTGTCCTCCCAAATCTGCTCAGTTATGACACTGAGCAAGTTACTTAATCTCTCCAGGCATTGGTGTCCTTCTCCCTCCCCCTACAAGCTACATACACACACACACACACACACACACACACACACACACACACACACACACACACACACACATTAGTGAATCAACTTGGGGACAGTAATGTCACAGCTGCCTGAATGCCAGTCCCTGCATGTATCACCCTCAAGTCCCTTGCCAGTTCTGGTCGGTCAAGCACTTTCTTCTCTCTCTTCCCTTAATCTTTTTATTTCCATGATTTGCTAAACCTGGTTAACATGCATTCCTCACTCTGGTTTTTGTTCAGTTCCAGGCTCGGAGAGCAGAGATTGGAGAAAAGCCTCTTCATATGGCCTCCCGACTCCAATGCAAATCCCTTTTGGCGAAGATACTAATAGTCTCTGAAAGTCTGAAGTCCCCAGTCAATGGCTGATGTGGCCTCTAAGGAAAGGCAATTGTTACTCACGTGGATTCTTAACAAGACTCCTGGTCCCAGCCCCAGCTCCCAAAGCCCTTCATCACACCCACTAAGTGGGGTCTAAAAAGCCTAAATCCCAGTTCTACACAGTCCCTCCATGAGTGAGATGTCTCTGGCTTTAACTTCTCAGTCAGAACAATGTCAGAAACTGTGCCTTCCTCAGTGGGGCCACTTCCTGGAAGGAATAAGGGTGCTTTGTGAACGCAAGGCTTTGATCACATTATTCAGAAGGACACAATGGAGACTCTACACAGAGACCTCAACAAGACACATCGTGTCTTCTAAGTTTACCCTCTCTGGAAGTCAGGTGTTTCACTGTCTCCTCTCCCCAACCCCACTTCTTTTTTCCCCCCCTTTAAAAGCAAATGAAATCACAGGGAAAACAAAAGCCTGGGATGTTGCTCAGAGGAGAAACTGGCATACCCTTTTTGTTGGCATGGCCTTTGCCATCTCTCTGCATCTTTAACACGGCAGTATTTCTTTAGCCCCCAATTCAGAGGCATTTTGTTAAGCCATTGAATTTCAAGGTGGCTCAATTCAGGAAAGGAAATAAGGAAGATGGGGAAGAACAGAATAATTATAGAATAATTGTTGTCTTGGACAATTATGCAAACCAAGAGAAAATAAGACCATATCGGTCACTGATTCATCACGGTGCTAAGCATTCTAAATGAAGAGCAGGAGATACAAAACGAAGCAAATCCCTGTAAAAGAGAAAACACAATGCCTGTCTACAAGGACTATGCAATCTAGCAGGTTACATAATTATTCATCCTACAGATAACAGGTACTAAGCTCATAAGTGAGGGGTAGTCCAGGTGCCATGGGGAGTCAATGTAAGGCAAGATTACTTATAGATGGGGTAGATCAGGGAAGGCGTCCCAGGGACGTGGACTTTGGCAGGCAGTTTGGATGGAAGTGAAGGGTGGGAGAATGATGGACAAAACTCTTCAGGAAGGGGGAGCAGCGTAAGTAAATTCACAGGGACAGGAAAGCCCAGGGACTACTCCTGGGGCAATGAGTGGGGCTTTGGTCACAGTACAGGATGGTATTAGGCAAGTCCAGGACTAGGGTGAGATGAGTGAGGCACTCACCTCGGATTCAGAAGTTAAGGTGGCACCAAAACCTTTAGTAAACAAGGTAAATAATCATATAATATTATCAAAAATAAAAATCAACACAAAAATCTCTATGATGAATAAAATATCAAAATTTTCAGAACAATTTTTTTTTTTTTAGATTCCATATATATGTGTTAGCATACGGTATTTGTTTTTCTCTTTCTGACTTACCTAGGGGCAGAACAAGAATAAAGACGCAGACGTAGAGAATGGACTTGAGGACACAGGGAGGGGGTGACCACCTAGAGGGGTGGGATAGGGAGGGTGGGAGGGAGATTCAAGAGGGAGGAGATATGGGGATATATGTATATGTATAGCTGATTCACTTTGTTATAAAGCAGCAACTAACACACCATTGTAAAGCAATTATACCCCAATAAAGACGTTAAAAATAATAATAATAAAATAAAACAAATTGAATGAAAATACAGGTACAGAATAAATATATATATATATATCAAAATTTTAAATAAAGAGCACCAGTATTACTGATTTTCCTTTGCCTCAGTCTCCGTTACGGTACAGCACAGTGCTGGTACCCTACGCTTGAAAAAAGAGGGTGAGAACAACAGCTTCCAGGGTACAGGCTTAACAAGTGCCTTTTAATGGACATTCCATTTCTTTCCTCTCTACCCTCCACTTAGGAAAAGAAAATGTAGGAAAGTCAACCTAATAAGATCTAATACTTGCAGAGTAGCTTTAACTATTTCCAAGTGCTCTCTTCATCTTCACAAGACCCCTGTGGGATTGAGAGAGATAACAAATTCCTCCTCTGTACTGGTGAGGAAACACGGCAAACAGAGGCCCAAGGTCATGTAGTTACCTGGTGAGTGGACTAGAAATTGTGTCGGTCCTGGTTGCTAATGGACTCTGCCTAAGCCACAGGCCCTACAGCCCAAGAGGACATATTTTTATGACCACACATACATCCACATCCACTCCCAGAGCTCACTGGGTGACGAGGGGAGTCCTCTGGGCTATGCTGTATTAACAAATTACCTTAAAACCACAGTGACTTAACACAATAAATTTAAATTTACCCATGGAAACGCCAGTGTGGGGTAGGTAGTCCTCCTCTGTCTTGCAGCTAAGCCATTTTGTGCAGGTGACCTACAAGACTGCTAGTGCAGGGGATGACAGGGAAAGATCAAGCAGGATGTCACTAAGGACCAGGCCTGGTTATGCCTTCCTCCCACCTACATCACAGTGACCTGAATCCAGTCACAGGGGTTCAACATTACTGCCTACATAACCTAGAAGATGTAGGCAAGTGCACAGATATTTGTGCAAACAAATATTTGGTCTGAAATCTCTGCCACACCCCTCACCTTCTGTGCATCCTTTGTGCAGGAGAAAGTCTAGAATCCACCCCAGAATTTCCTAGGACAATCAAGGGCTCACTCTTGCGTGTGCGTGGCTCTGTTTTCCTGCTTCTGCTAAAGCGTTATTTACACTCGTGCCCACTTCCCATTCCTTCTCACCCTTTCCAGTACCACATCATGCCAAGCATGAAGCATGGCCTTTTGTCTTTATCCTTCACTCTCTAAAGCAAAATTAACACAGTGCGTTTGTTTGTGGTAGCCGACTTTTAATAAAAATATTGTAGAGAACTTAAGAGGTTCATAGTACTATACAGATTAGGGAGAAAATTAGAATTGAATAATTGATGTCGTTGTTCTACAAATTCCCCAGCCATTTCCATCACAAGAAATTTGTCACTGGCTGCCCCTCACCTCCACCTTAAGCCTGCCCGCTACTATATGACCCGTATCTTTCTCTGCCGAGATCATCTTTTATTTATATTTCTCTTCGCCCAACTCCCCAATCTTCCAAATCCTTATCTAGTCCAATCTACTGGGAGAAGGCTCAAAATTCTTTGTATATTGTTATGCATGATAATCTGAATCTTTAATACCCAAATACCTTCCATTTAGACCATACATTAGAGCTTCTTAAATTCCATAATCCAGATGCCCTTTAAGATGTTTTCCTCAACAAAGGGAAATGTCTCTCTTCAATAGAAAAAAAATAGGTCAAACTCCAGCTAGCATTTAATCTTTTTTTTTTTTTACTTTTAACATACAGAATAATGATTTCGTGCTCAAAAATGCCTTAGAAACTGGGTTAAATAACGAAAACTGTCTTTACTAAATAATTTCTTGGAGGCTTTCGTGTGATAATATACTTTATAAATCTCCAAAATGAAGTACGTATTTTGCAGCAATTCTCAAAAGTATTTGACAATGGAATGTTTACTAGGCTACTCTTGTGTACAAACACCCACAAATTCAGTGACACACAAAAATAAGCATTTACTCTCACATTCATAGGTTCTAGGATTTGGCTTATCAAGGCTGGGCTGGGCTAGCTTAGCCAAGCTGCAGCTTGGTTCCTGATTTGTTTCACATGTCTCTCACCATCTTTGGGTCAGCAAGCTACTGAAGACATGTTCTTCTAACAGTGGCAGAGGCCCAAGTGAGCAAAGTTCCATTATCAAAACTCATTCAAGTCTTTGCTTACATCCGGTCTGCATGTCTGTCAGCCAAAGAAAGTCACATGGTCAAGCTCAACAATCTGGAGCAGGAGAGTATATTCTATTCACAGTGGAAGAGGAGTTTTCAGAACACTTTTCCCTATCATCCATAAATACTCAAGTCCTACCACCGAACCACAAGCAAAATACATTCATCACCACCTAAGACCACCCACACACACAAGCCTCTACAAATTACAAGCCATGCCTTGGTATCCGTGGGGGATTGCTTCAAGGACCTGCCCCAAATACCAAAATCTGCAAACACTCAAGTCCCATAGTTGGCTCTCTGTATTAGTGATTCCGTACTCATGGTCCCACAGTCATGAATTCAGCCAAACATGGATCCTGTAGTACTGTAGTATTTATTGAAAAATAGTCACATATAAGTGGACCCCTGCAATTCAAACCTGTGTTGTTCAAGGGTCAGCTGTACACCGTTGGGATCAAAGTTTAGGATCTTGTGATCTCTATCAGCCCAGATGCATCTCCCCTTGGTCTAAAGAATTATGAACTAAAAAGACAAGTTATCTGCCTGCCCTACAAACACCCAACATACATTGGTGAACCATGCAGGATAACCACGGTAAACATACCCATTAGAAAAAAGGAAGGATGGTAGGCACATGGCAGGCACTGGTCCATAGAAATTCTGAGATCCTACTGGGCAAATATTGCCATGTCCCCCTACCCTGGGGTATGAAATGTGCCTTGTTAGGCCATGAACCTTCTCCTTGGTGGAGATAGGGCACCCCAGGTGGGTGTCCCTCAGGGCTCTTAGAAAATATCACGACCATTAGATCTTTCTCATACCCCAAAGTACTTTAATCCTAAATATAGATAGCTTCTATTTTAGCCTTTTCTCTTTCATTTGGTATTCTCTAACCACTTAGAGTTTACTAGAGAGAGGACATGGTAAATTTTGGTTAAGAGTATGGATCCTGGTATCAGACCGTCTGGGTTGGAATCCTGGCTCCTTCACGTTCTACCTGTGTGATCTTGGGAAATATGCATAATCTCAATGTGATTCAGCTACCTCATCTGTAAATTGGGAATAATAGTACCAACTTCATAAAGTTATGGAGCAAATCAAATGAAAGTGACACGAGTGAGAGAAATAAAGCCACTCTTCAGTAAGGTATCCTAATCTTCACTATCAGAAGAGTGCTTCCCAGACGTCTTCCCAAATTCAACCTTTCTTCCTACTTCCTGTCTGAATCTTTACACATTCAGTGACATTGCAGAGTTCCCATGAACTGGTTACTTTAAGATAGTAATAAACTTTCTATCTGGGTTTTAATGAATGTAAAACTCACTAATAATAATTGTGAAGCCACAGAAATAGCCAGCATCCCTGAGGCACCACGAAGTACCATGCAAAGCACTTTACATGTAACTTCTCACTGAAAAATAAAATTATAAAGCACTCAGACGAAATGTAACATTTCTAATCATATAAGGAAATATCCTCATAGATGATAAAGCAATCTTTGGTTGGTAGTTCTCGTAAATTCATTATGCAATTGTCATCTCACCATCTGCCTATCCCATTTTGCTCTTTCTACTCTAGCTCAATATTAATGTTACTGCTGACGTCAACCTTCCCTGTTGTTAACATTACACAATTTAATTTAAAATCTTTTTCAGTATTTCTTCCCATTAAAATATGGAATTTCTTTGCTGACATTCTGCCTCTGTCTTTCATTGCTTTCCCTGGAGGCAGGCTGTATGGGAAACTCCTTACTGGAAGATACTCTACCTCTGGGAGGCTGGTTCCATGCCTCCTGTGCTGCAACCACTTGCAAATGATAACGATAGCCCAGATGATTAGTACAACAGAGGAGGTGTTCGATGAGCATTTTGCAGAACAATGAAGATAATTAGTACAACTTGGCTTTATTACGAGGTTTCCTCAGGGCCTCCTTCATGTCCTTGTTCCCCAGGCTATAAAATCAGAAAGTGCAGCCCGGAGCTTACAATTGTGTAGAACTTGGTCGTAGCCTTTTCCCCTTCCAGATACTTTCCTAAATCATTGCGTACATAAAATAAAGCTCAAGTCACAAAGATCAGCCCTACTGTAGTTATGTAAGAGGCAAAGGTAGAGCAGGTCTTTGCCTGGTGACCTGATTTGCAGATGTTTAGATGGACTTGTCAATGAACAGCTAAGTGAACAGGATCACAGCTAGTCCGGTCAGAATCATATAGAAAGCAAATCATATATAGTAACAGAAATCATATAGAGAAAAAATATATATAGCAGCAGCTGCTAGAGGAAGCTATCTCCCAGGTCTGTGCCAATAGCAATAGGAGGTCACAGAAAATAAAATCAATTTATAAGGGCCATAGAGGGAGATGAAGAAGGTGAAATGCGTAGATAGAATTGCATTTGTCAAACCCTCTAAAATCCACCCTCACCAGCTTCTGCTATACCTTCTAAGACTCAGGATGGTGACAAAAAGCAGAGGTCAACAGTGGCCACAAAATAATCATAAACACATCTGAAAATCTAACTAATATTGCCAAAGATGAGGTCCTAAGTTCACTCAAGTAATATTTTGGGATTTTAAGCACTGGATTTTACATCAATTCCCACTGTAAAAATTGAATAAACAGAAACCCAATTAAATAGAGTTGAGAGACCAGAAAGGGGAGAGCTCTCGTGCCCTGTGATGACAGCAGAGCCCAGCAGGAAGGAGAATGATGCCTCTTTCCTGGAACTTAATAGAGTCATTCAGACTTATCAACCTCATTTCTCTGACTCATATCTGCTAGTTCATATGCTTGTCGGTGAAGGACAGGCTCAACATTGGATGAAAATTGCTAATAGGGAAAATCCTAAAAAGTTTCTAGAATTTCACCTGGGAGACCAGCCCACTAACTTATTATATGAACGGCTTAGTCAATCGTTAGGGGTCTTTGTCAAGCCATTCCTGGGCTTTTCCGAAGCCTGTTGATTGGAACAAAATTCAGGCTTGCGTTCACAAAAAATCTGATGAACCTTTTCATGGTTATTACAATTAACTTCAGATTATATTTAAAGAAAGTTCTGGTCTTCCTTCAGATGTTGATTCCACCTGAGTAGTGTCTAACTCTATGTCTATTAATGGGCTGAACCAGGACCTTCCCCTTCTAGTAAAAAGGACCAGGATGGAAGGGGAAACTATATCCACTCCAGATTTAGTTAATCTGGCAAACCAGCTCTCTCATACTCTAGATGAGTCATCTCAAAAGAAGACCAATAAAATTCTTAATGTTCAACTCCAGTGAATGAAGGCTCCTAAATGAAACCAAAACTCTCTTAGTTTCTGCTATTGCATAGAGTCAGGACACTGGAAAAAGAATGGTACAAATTTAAGTGCTTAGGCACCTTCAGCCCTCTCACCAGCGTTTCTGATGTTCTCCCAGTTCTCCATGATGAGGATCCAAGGACTACAGGGGCTCTTCTCAATCCTCCCTCTTAATTGTCTTGGAGAACATTTCTCCAGATTGGAGATGAATCTCTTCCAATCCTAATTGACACCAAAGCCACACTCTCGGTGCTCAAGCCAGCTGTGGTAAAGCAGCCCCTGCCTCGAATAGTGGAGATCTTCAATGAACCTCCAAATGTTCCTGTCTCTGAACATATCCACTTTTGTTTAGGCTCTTTGAGTGATATCCACCATCTTCCCCTTAGTTCCTCCACCTCTATCCATTTATTAGGCCGAGACTTCTTAAAGAAGTATCATGCCAGAATTTCTTTCTCCCGAAGGGGGAAAATAATTCTAGAATTTGACAGTAGTCATCAAAGTAACCAACCAGGTGAATTAAATGACACTTTGACATCTTTTATTTGTTGTGTTTCTGACAACACTAGAGCTGATTCTGTAAACACTGATCATTTGTCCCTATTAAATCAGCTACCGCTTTCCTTAAGAGCAAAATCTCCAACTGATGTTGGCAAAATTCATAGCACGCCTCCCATCGAAATTCAAATAGACCCCTCAGTCTTCCCAGAATTAACCATACCCTACAAGTAAAGGAGCCCTTCAAGGCATAAATCCCATAATAGAAGATCCCAAGGCTTGAAGCCTCTTTATCCCTTGTACTAGTATAATTTTATCCCTCTGTATCCCTTGTACTAGTCCCCGTTAAACCTCGCATTTAACTGGTGAGAAAGCCTAAGGGCTGAGTTTTGGTCCTGGACAAACCTCCAGGTTTGTCCATGACCTTAAAGCAGTAAACAACATTGTCAATGGAATATTACTCAGTCATAAAAAGGAATGAAATTGGGTCATTTGCAGAGACTTGGATGGACCTAGAGACTGTTATACAGAGTGAAGTAAGTCAGAAAGAGAAAAACAAATATCATATATTAATGTATATATGTGGAATCTGAAAAAATTGGTATAGACGATCTTATTTACAAAACAGAAATAGAGACACAGACATAGAGAACAAACGTATGGATGCCAAGGGGGAAGGGGGTGGGTGGGAGGAATTGGGAGACTGGGATTGACATATATAGACTATTGATACTGTGTATAAAGTAGATAACTAATGAGAACCTACCGTATAGCTCAGGGAACTCTACTCAGTGCCCTGTGGTGACCTAAATGGGAAGGAAATCCAAAACAGAGGGAATGTGTGTATATGTATAGCTGATTCGCTTTGCTGTACAGTAGAAACTAACACAATAGTGTAAAGCAACTATACTCCAGTAATTTTTTTTTAAAGAGCTGAGAAGTTAAAAAAAAAAATTGCTATCCCTCAACACCTTGTTTTTCCTACCTCATATGTTACAAACATCCATTCCCACTGGAAGTAAATCCTTTACTGTAATTGTTTTATGCAGTGCATTTTTCGTACTCCAGTTCATGAAGCTAGAAAATACCTTTCTGCCTTCACTTGAGGAGAAAAACAATTCACCTGGACAGTAATGCCTCAGGGTTATACTGAGAGTCCTTCTTATTTTTGCAAATCCTGAAGGCTGATTTGGATGTTGGATGATATAAAGTTCCCTAGAGGTTCTACTTTGTTGCAATATGTGGATGATTTGCTTCTCTGCTCTCCTTACCAGGCATCCTCACAGGAAGTCAGTATGCGCTTAGTTTTAAGGGGATAGAAGGTCCCCAAAGAAAAATTGCAGTTTGCCCGAACCCAAGTTCAACATTTAGGGCATCTGATATCAGAACAAGGGCTACATCTAGATCCAGATAGACTTCATGGTGTCCCAAGTTTCCCAAAACCCAAAACTAAACACTGACTCTGAGGTTTTCTCAGCTGGTTTGTTATTGCTGAAATTGGATTACAATTTCTCTTTTATGGTCAAACCTCTATGTGTTTTATTCAATAAAAACAACCCTGACTCAACTTTATGAGAAGAACTGAATGATATAGCCTTCAAGGCCTTAAGGACTTAAAGGAGAGTTTGATGAACCCACCTGCCCTTGGGCATCCCAATTATCAGATTTCCTTTTTCCTTTTTTTTAATATGAAAAGGAAGGAAATGCCCTTGGGGTACTCACCCCAGAAAACAGGGACCACCCTTGACCCCTAGGGCATTATAGCCAGCAACTGGACCCAGGGGCCAGGGATATGACCCTTCCCTTAGAGCCACTAAGGCCACTGACCTTCCGGTTGAGGCCACTGAGAAAATCATGTGGGTTCTCTGTGAACCATTTTTGCACCTCATGCAGTAGAATCTCTCCTGAATTCTCACCACACCCAACATTTGTCAGCCATCCATCTCACCTCCTATGAAGTCCTTTCATTAACTGTCCCTCACATAATTCCTTTATGTTTTAATAATCTTAACCTGACTACTCTCCTCCCCTTTGACTTGGACAGAGTACAATACCTATGATTGCGTAACACTGACGGACCACCTCCTGACTCCTCACAATGAGCTACAGGAAATTCCATGGAGTAACACTGACTTCCCATGGTTCACTGATGGTTCTTATTTCAAAGGTGACAACAGCAAATATTGTGCTGGATATGCTATTACAACTCTTTGATATTATTGAAGCAGCATCTTTATCTATGGCTACCTCAGCCCAACACACCAAATTATATGCTCTTATACAGACCTGTACTTTAGCCAAGGACAAAACTGCCAATATTTATATTGACAGTAAATATACTTTCGGAGTAGCTCATGATTTTGGAATGTTGTGGAAGCAACATGGCTTCCTTACTTCCAGTGGAAATGAAATTAAAATTGGCCCCTATGTTCAGGAATTATTGAATGCAATGTTTTTACCTGCCACTTTAGCTGTTATTAAGATTCTGGGGCATTCTAAACTCGACTCTCTGGAAGTGATCTGCTATTTCAGCAAGGAATGCTGCCCTTAAAGGGACCAATAGGAGCCAAACTCCATCATGGTCCAAAGAGTTATTCCCCCAAACGATAATTTAGAAAAACTGGCTAGAGATGCTCAAAAATTGGCCTCAGAAAAGGAAAAACAAAACTGGAAATTTAACAATTGTTGGTTTGATAAAAAGAGAAAGCTGTGGTTTAGACCAAATAACAACCAAGTCCTACCGGACACTCTAAAGTTCCCAGTCCTCACCACTGTACATGCATTAAACCACTGGCCTACTGACAAAATGATAGTCTTCATGAATCAGTATCAGTGGGGAAATATTAGCAAAGGCCCCATGGTGCTTACCTCACTTGTCCCACTTGTCCAGAGTACAACGCAGGAAGTCTGTTCATACTGCTCCTGGACTTTTTTAACCTCCTAACAGACCATTCAAGCTCTGACAAATGGATTTCACACAACTTCCTCTGAGTAATAGATATAAATATGTTTTAGACATGGTCTGCATGTTTCCACACTGAACAGAAGATTTTCATTGCAGACAAGCTACTGTCTCTTCTGTGGCTAAAGTTCTTTTTGGAAAAGGTCATCTCTGCATGGTGAACTCTTCTTGAACTTCACAGTGATTGAGGAACCCATGATAGTAGCCAAGTGCCTTAAAAGTCTGTGCTGTTTGGCCAGGTTTACAAGATTTTCACTTCACCACTCTCAATCCTCTGGTTTAGGTGAACACACAAATGGCATTATTAAGACTCAGTTGGCAAAATTTGTAGAGGCCCTCCAAATTCCTTGGCCAAAAGCATTGCTGTTGGTCCTTCTAAATCTTATATCTACCTCTTTAGGAACTCATAAACTCTCACCATTTGAGATAGCCATGGGATGCCCAATGTACTTGGTTCCTGATTCTTTTGACCCACAACAGATAAAAGGAGAGATAGTCTATTATGGCAAAGGCCTAATTGCTTCTATTAAAAATAACTATGTTTTGGTAGAGCAATTTTTTACAATGAGACCTTGGGAGAAAACGACCTTGCAACCTGGAGATTTTGTCTACTGTAGAAGACACCTCCAGAAGAATTCTCTTCAACCTCATTGGAAAGGTCCCTATCAGACACTGCTAACCAACTCTTGTGTCACCAAGCTCCAAGAAACTGACCCTGGGATTCATGTGACATACCTAAAGAAAGCACCAAACACTGACTGCACCTACATATCATCTGGTGACCTAAAAGTAAAGATTTCCTGGAATTGAAGCAGACAACATCTGATGAGACAGCTTTCCCATGATATCTAGACCAGACCTGTTGGAAGTTTCTCGCCAAAACTTTGATGATGACATAATGCTTCAGATGATCTCCCATGTCTATGATCTTGATAGCACATAAACTTCAGATAAAAAGTACCTGAGAGGGCTTCCCTGGTGGCTCAGTGGTTAAGAATCTGCCTGCCAATGCAGGGGACACGGGTTCGAGCCCTGGTCCGGGAAGATCCCACATGCCGTGGAGCAACTAAGCCTGTGCGCCACAACTACTGAGCCTGCACTCTAGAGCCCATGAGCCACAACTAGTGAAGCCCACCTGCCTAGACCCCGTGATCTGCAACAAGAGAAGCCACAGCAATGAGAAGCCCTCGCACCGCAACGAAGAGTAGCACCCACTCACCACAACTAGAGAAAGCCCACTCACAGCAACGAAGACCCAATGCAGCCAAAAATATAAATAAATAAGTTTATATATATAAAAAAAAAAGTATCTGAGAGTTCTCCCTCCTACCCCTTCCTGTTACTCAAATGTGACCTTAATAGATTTCCAATCTGTGCATTTTCCCTCCAACATGAGATACTCCACCCAGGAAAGATCTTTCCTGACATTGGGAGGGCGGGGGGGAGGAAGCCCCTGAAAATAGAAAAACTGACTCTTGATCAGTGATATTTTCAGAGAAAGACCTTGATCAAAAGGGGGAAAGGAAAAAAATTAAACCGAAACTTCAATTAAATAGAGTTGGGAGACCAGAAGGGGGAGCTCTCACATCCTGTAACAATAGCAGAGCCCAACAGGAAGAATAAAGACCCCTTTTCTTTCCTAGCAAGGACTCAGCCAATGAAAAGTCATGGACTCTTTGTTTACTATAACCCTCCCAACTCCCTCTTCCCCTCTATAAAAGCATTCTCCTCATCATGTGGGAACTTGCACACACTCACCATGGTTGCAGACCCCGAATTGCAATTCTCTGCTGATCCCAAATAAATCCACCTTTGCTGGAGAAATATCTGGCAGTCTATTTTTTTCAGGTTAGCACCACCATCCAATACCTTGTGTTCCTTATAGCCCTGTTTTACCTCCATGATTCAGGAAGCAGTGATTACTTGTCATGCACTTTCCCTTCAGGAGTGGGTCTGATACATCCTGAACTAAAGGAACCATTAAATGTCTAAAAATAGATTTTTTAATAAATTTAAGAAAAAATAGTCTTGATATTAAAGCTTTTAATTGTAAGAAAGACTGTTAAAAATAAAATATTTTCCTTGGAATTCCTCAAGATGGATCTTTTCATGTAAAGAGCAATCCTGGAAGTCAGGAAGCAGAGAGTTTCTACCATGTGCCTAAAATTCACACTATGATAGTCATTTTCTTACTTAAAAGGGGAAAAAGACTGTAATATAAGCTCTGACAGTTGGCTTTTCTTTTTGTAATGCAAGTATCTGACTTTAAGCCTTGATTGCTGAGGCATCCACTTGAAAGATGCATCAGCTTCAATGAAGGCTATCTGGAATAAATACATTGCCCCCCACCTCATAAGCCTCCTTTGTTTTAGAGATCCTAAATGTTGATGTGGTCATTTGGGCCAATGTTTTTTCCTCTCTTTTTTCTATCTTCCCATGCTTTAAATTCCCACTGTTATGTTTCAAATTCCCACTATTATGTTTCAAATTCACTAATAAAGAGCAATCCAGGGAAACCCTAAACCCCCACCCTTAACTTCAATAAAAGCAGATCCCCAGGCCTGTTCTCAAGCTCTCTCTCTGTCTCTACTGGAGGCTTCGCTGTGTGCCCCCTGGCGTGCCTTGTACACTCCAGGGCTTGTTAATAATAGACTGTTTTTGTCTTCAAAGTTTCCTAATGGTTATTGCTAAAGGGTGTCTTACCGTCATAATAAGAACCACAAGGGTTGGTCCAATTGTAACAATTGTTTGCAAAGGGGAACATCAGTGGGAAGTTCACTGGGCCCCCAGGCATTTCTAGGGATAGCATTACTATCAATAGGCTGAGACCAGCACAAAACAAAGATATTATCAGTAAGCAAAGGAGAATAAACTCAGAGTATATCCTGATTAGATTATAGGTGTTGTCTGGATCTTAAGAAGGGCCCCAGGCCCCAATACCCTCCAACACCAGATGAGTCCCAGAGAGGGTCACTATAGGTGATTAAAGCCGCCACCTCATTTTGTAGAAGAATCTGGAAGAGAAGATACCTGTGTCTCACTTCCTAGGGTAATGGCAAGGCTTCTAGGGATTTTCTATATCCAACATGGCAGCAGAACAACATGTCAACAATGGTCAATGGTTGATGGAGGCAGAGATACCAAGAGTGACTTCACAGAATCCTGACACTTCAGTATAAAAAACTGATGATGTATTCATCAATTATGAAACAACTGTTAGAAAACCAAAGGCACTTTAGAACCATACCAAGAGAATGCAGAATATACATCTCTTAAGAAAGAAGCCAAGGCTTGGCCACGGGCAGCAGTGGATACAAGCACATGACAATAAGAACCAGGAAGCACCAGCTCCCTCTGCACAGAAGAAAGTGAGAGCAGAGGAATTCGTTGTACTAAATATCCTACCCCCAGTGCCAGGACGATACATAAAAGCCCTGGGAACTTGGATCCCTGCCAAGTGGGAAGAAGGTAATAAAGACGAGAGAGAATTTTGAATTGACTGAGTTTAAATCCTGAATGGGCCATATTTACAACTGAAAGTGACTGAGTTGCTTTCGATTGGAAAGAATTCATCTTTTTTTTTGCCTACGGTGGAAAAAATGAGTTCAGTTATAATGAAATATTAAGAAGTTATTTTTGTTACACCCTGGTATTGAAACTGTAAATTATAAAACTATTAGAAATGCCAGCAGCAGGGACAAGAATCATAAACCAAAGTTAAGAGACACACACAAAAAATAAATATCTGTTTAATAAAAGCTCAAGATGAATAAACAAAGAGGATGATAAAATTTAAAGAATAACAGAATGAAATTTCCTTTTGCTTGAAAAAGTATCTTAAGCTTTCAGATCCAAAGAGCTCACCAAGATCTTGACACCAAAATTGAAAATTAGACATGCTTCTAGGTGCAAGGATAAAATGAATACATTACACATTAATGGAGGATTAAAAAAAAAGAAAAAGACAAGTGATCTATATGGGACCAAGAAGTAGACTGTCATCAATTTTGCATCTACTCTAATGAATACCAGAAGTCAAAGAAAAGAAAAATGCCTACAAATTTCACATAAAATTATTTTGAGTCTAGAATTCAATTCCCAACCAAACTGTCATTCAAATATGAATTAATCATACAAGACACATTCTCTGACCACAATGTAAGGACCACAGAAATTAACAAAAGTCCAGCCAAAAAGAATATCAACCTTTCTGACACATTGAAATAGCCTGTTTATTTACACTCAAGATAAAGTGGAACTCATCATCAAACTTCAAACTATTTAGAAATAACTGACACTGATAAGTATATACTAAAACCTGTGAATTGTACCAACAATGGTAAAAGGGAAAAGCTATATTTGTAAATGCATTTATTAGACTATGTGGGCAATTAAAATAAATGAAGCATGTTGCAAGCAAATACTAACACACACACATACATATGCACACACAGCCAAAAGAATCTAGAAGAAAGTTTAAAATAAATAAATACAGCAAAAGTAGAGAGTATTAATATGTAAGACAAATTTTTTAATGGACCCGATAAATAAAACCAGGAGTTGGCTCTTTAAAATGATCAGTACAACAGAAAACATTGTCAGTCTTTCGAATAAAAAACAGACAGAAAAAAAAAAAAAACAAATAAATGCCATTAGGACTGAGAAATGAGAAAAACACAGTTTGTAGAGGTAATTTTAAATTATGAGAAAGAACAGTTCATATGTATCACACTGACAAAAAATTAAATATGGCCAGGAGTTATATATATCAATATGGCTAAATCTCAAAACCATTATATTGAACAAATTGCTAGAGATGTGAACATTATGACATTATAACATTATTAGGGCAGCTTAGATGTGTAGTTTTTAAATAAATACAAATAAACTGTGGGTTATTATAAAGACATAAATATGTAGTAAAAATAGAAAAGCAGGTATGGGAATGTTAACAGCAAATGCAAGATAGTAGTTACCCCTGGTAACTTTCATATATATATGTTAGTATATGGTATTTGTTTTCCTCTTTCTTACTTCACTCTGTATGACAGTTTCTAGGTCCATCCACCTCACTACAAATAACTCAATTCAGTTTCCTTTTATGACTGAGTAATATTCCATTGTATATATGTACCACATCTTCTTTATCCATTCATCTGTCGATGGACATTTAGGTTGCTTCCATGTCCTGGCTATTGTAAATAGAGCTGCAATGAACATTTTGGTACATGACTCTTTTTGAATTATGGTTTTCTCAGGGTATATGCCCAGTAGTGGGATTGCGGGGTCGTATGGTAGTTCTATTTGTAGTTTTTTAAGGAACCTCCATACTGTTCTCCATTTATTGTTTCTAGATTTTTTGATGATGGCCATTCTGACCTGTGTGAGGTGATACCTCACTGTACTTTTGATTTGCATTTCTCTAATGATTAATGATGTTGAGCATTCTTTCATGTGTTTCTTGGCAATCTGTACATCTTCTTTGGAGAAATGTCTATTTAGGACTTCTGCCCATTTTTGGATTAGGTTGTTTGTTTTTTTCATAATGAGCTGCATGAGCTGCTGGTATATTTTGGAGATTAATCCTTTGTCAATTGCTTCATTTGCAAATATTTTCTCCCATTCTGAGTTTTGTCTTTTCTTCTTGTTTATGGTTTCCTTTGCTGTGCAAAAGATTTTACGTTTCATTAAGTCCCATTTGTTTATTTTTGTTTTTATTTCTATTTCTCTAGGAAGTGGGTCAAAAAGGATCTTGCTGTGATTTATGTCATAAAGTGTTCTGCCTATGTTTTCCTCTAAGAGTTTTATAGTGTCTGTCCTTACATTTAGGTCTTTAATCCATTTTGAGGTTTTTTTTGTGTATGGTGTTAGGGAGTGTTCTAATTTCATTCTTTTACACGTAGCTGTCCAGTTTTCGCAGCAACACTTATTGAAGAGGCTGTCTTTTCTCCGTTGTATATTCTTGCCTCCTTTATCAAAGATAAGGTGACCGGGGCTTCCCTTGTGGCACAGTGGTTAAGAATCTGCCTGTGAATGCAGGGGAAACAGGTTTGAGCCATGGTCCAGGAAGATCCCCCATGTCATGGAGCAACTAAGCCCATGTGCCACAACTACTGAGCCCATGTGTCACGACTACTGAAGCCCACATGCCTAGACCCCATGCTCCGCAACAAGAGAAGCCACTGCAATGAGAAGCCTGTGCACCTCAATGAAGAGTAGCCCCTGCTCGCCACAACTAGAGAAAGAAACAAAGATCCAGTGCAGCCAAAAACAAATAATAATATAAAATAAATTAATTTTAGAAAAAAGATAAGGTGACCATATGTGCGTGGGTTTATCTCTGGGCTTTCTATCCTGTTCCATTGATTTATATTTCTGTTTTTGTGCCAGTACCATACTGTCTTGATTACTGTAGCTTTGTAATATAGTCTGAAGTGAGGGAGCCTGACTCCTCCAGATCCAGTTTTCTCACCCAAGATTGCTTTGGCTATTCGGGGTCTTTGTGTTTCCATACAAACTGTGAAATTTTTTATTCTACTTCTGTGAAAAATCCCATTGGTAATTTGCTATGGATTGCATTGAATCTGTAGATTGCTTTGGAGAGTATAGTCATTTTCACAATGTTGATTCTTCCAATCCAAGAACATGGTATAGATATATACCAGATGTATATGCCAGATGTATAGATACATCTGTTTGTATCATCTTTAATTTCTTTCTTCAGTGTCTTACAGTTTTCTGCATACAGGTCTTTGGTCTTCTTTGGTAGGTTTATTCCAAGGTATTTTATTCTTTTTGTTGCAAAGGTAAATGGGAGTGTCTCCTTAATTTCTCTTTCAGATTTTTCATCATTAGTGTATAGGAATGCAACAGATTTCTGTGCATTAATTTTGTATGCTGCTACTTTACCAAATTCATTGATTAGCTCTAGTAGTTTTCTGGTAGCATCTTTAGGATTCTCTATGTATAGTATCAT
>NC_041229.1:98954179-98976463 GCF_002837175.3 Physeter macrocephalus | reverse complement strand
ATGTCATCTGCAAACAGTGACAGTTTTACTTCTTTTCCAGTTTGGATTCCTTTTATTTCTTTTTCTTCTCTGATTGCTGTGGCTAAAACTTCCAAAACTATGTTGAATAATAGTGGTGAGAGTGGGCAACCTTGTCTTGTTCTTGATCTTAGTGGAAATGGTTTCAGTTTTTCATCATTGAGGATGATGTTGGCTGTGGGTTTGTCATATTTGGCCTTTATTATGTTGAGGTAAGTCCCCTCTATGCCTACTTTCTGGAGAGTTTTTATCATAAATCTGTGTTGAATTTTGTTGAAAGCTTTTTCTGCATGTATTGAGATGATCATATGGTTTTTCTCCTTCAATTTGTTAATATGGTGTATCACATTGAATGATTTGTGTGTATTGCAGAACGCTTCCATTCCTAGGATAAACCCCACTTGATCAGGGTGTATGATCCTTTTAATATGCTGTTGGATTCTGTTTGCTAGAATTTTGTTGAGGATTTTTGCATCTATGTTCATCAGTGATATTGGCCTGTAGTTTTCTTCTTTTTGTGACATCTTTGTCTGGTTTTGGTGTCAGAGTGATGGTGGCCTCATAGAATGAGTTTGGGAGTATTCCTCCCTGTGCTATATTTGGAAGAGTTTGCGAAGGATAGGTGTTAGCTCTTCTCTAAATGTTTGATAGAATTTGCCTTTGATTTGAGTCTTCTCCCTTTTTTTCTTGATGAGTCTGGCTAATGGTTTATCAATTTTGTTTATCTTCTCAAAGAACCAGCTTTTAGTTTTATTGATCTTTGCTATCGTTTCCTTCATTTCTTTTTCATTTATTTCTGATCTGATCTTTATGATTTCTTTCCTTCTGCTAACTTTGGAGTTTTTTTGTTCTTCTTTCTCTAATTGCTTTAGGTGTAAGATTAGGTTGTTTGAGATGTTTCTTGAGGTAGGATTGTATTGCTATAGACTTCCCTCTTAGAACTGCTTTTGCTGTATCCTATAGGTTTTGGGTGGTAGTGTTTTCATTGTCATTTGTTTCTAGGTATTTTTGATTTCCTCTTTGATTTCTTCAGTGATCTCTTGGTTATTTAGTAGTGTATTGTTTGGCCTCCGTGTGCTTGTAATTTTTACAATTTTTTTCCTGCAATTGATATCTAGTCTCATAGTGTTGTGGTCAGAAAAGATACTTGATACGATTTCAATTTTCTTAAATTTACCAAGGCTTGGTTTGCGACCCAAGATATGATCTATCCTGGAGAATGTTCCATGAGCAGTTTAGAAGAAAGTGTATTCTGTTGTTTTTGGATGGAATGACCTATAAATTTCAATTAAGTCCATCTTGTTTAATGCATCATTTAAAGCTTGTGTTTCCTTATTTATTTTCATTTTTGATTATTTGTCCATTGGTGAAAGTGAAGTGTTAAAGTCCCCTACTATGACTGTGTTACTGTCAGTTTCCCCTTTTATGGCTGTTAGCATTTGCCTCATGTATTGAGGTGCTCCTATGTTGGGTGCAGAAATATTTACAATTGTTATATCTTCTTCTTGGATCGATCCCTTGATCATTACGTAGTGGCCTTCTTTGTCTCTTGTAATAGTCTTTATTTTAAAGTCTATTTTGTCTGATATGATAATTGCTACTGCAGCTTTCTTTTGATTTCCATTTGCATGGAATATCTTTTTCCATCCCCTCACTTTCAGTCTGTATGTGTCCCTAGGTCTGACGTGGGTCTCTTGTAGACAGCATATATACAGGTCTTGTTTTTGTATCCATTCAGCCAGTCTATGTCTTTTGGTGGGAGCATTTAATTCATTTACATTTAAGGTAGTTATTGATATGTTTGTTCTTATTACTATTTTCTTAACTGTTTTGGGTTTGTTATGGTAGGTCTTTTCCTTCTCTTGTGTTTCGTGTCTAGAGAAGTTCCTTTAGCATTTGTTGTAAAGCTGATCTGGTGGTGCTGAATTCTCTTAGCTTTTGCTTATCTCCCTATACAGCTTTTGAATGAGAAGAAAGCACACTGCAATTAACAAGTTACAAGGATTTTCATAACATAAAGCAAACTAGTAAGTTACAGAGAATGATATGAAATATCATTTAAAATAAGTAAGTAAATGTTTAAAATAAGTAAGTAAATGTTTAATGAGCATAAAAAGATTCATACAAAAGTAGCAAGTTACCTCTGGGTGACGAGTTTGGGAGGCAGAGGGAAAAGAGGAAACCACTCTCCCCTTTTACTTCATATATTTATGTATCTTTTCATTTTATTACAACAAAATATATTTTTTGCAATAAGCAACCCAGTAAAGTCCTTAAAAGCAAGAGAGTTCCTTATATCACCTCACACCAGTCAGAATGGCCATCATGTAAAAATCTACAAACAATAAATGCTGGAGAGGGTGTGGAGAAAAGGGAATCCTCCTGCACTGTTGGTGGGAATGTAAATTGATACAGCCACTATGGAGAACACTATGGAGGTTCCTTAAAAATCTAAAAATAGAACTACCACATGACCCAGCAATCCCACTACTGGGCATATACCCCGAGAAAACCATAATTCAAAAAGATTCATATACCATAATGTTCATTGCAGCTCTATTTATAATAGCCAGGACATGGAAGCAACCTAAGTGTCCATCGACAGATGAATGGATAAAGAAAATGTGACACATATATACAATGGAATATTACTCAGCTGTAAAAAGAAATCAAATTGAGTTATTTGTAGTGAGGTGGATGGATCTAGAGTCTGTCATACAGAGTGAAGTAAGTCAGAAAGAGAAAAACAAATACCGTATGCTAACACATATATATGGCATCTAAAAAAAAAATGGTTCTGAAGAACCTAGGGGCAAGACAGGAATAAAGATGCAGACATAGAGAATGGACCTGAGGACACCGGGAGGGGGAAGGGTAAGCTGAGACAAAGTGAGAGAGTGGCATTGACATATATACATTATGAAATGTATAATAGAAAGCTAGTGGGAAGCAGCTGCATAGCACAGGGAGATTAGCTGGGTGCTTTGCGACCACCTAGAGATGTGGGACAGGGAGGGTGGGAGGGAAACACAAGAGGGAGGGGATATGTATGGGGATATATGTATACGTATAGTTGATTCACTTTGTTATACAACAGAAACTAACACACCATTGTAAAGCAATTATACTCCAATAAAGATGTTAAAAAAAAAAAGAGTAGCTTAAAACAAAAATCATGGGAATCAATAAAATGCTAACAAAAATATTTGAGAATCTTAGACTCTGTACCTAATGCATTGAATCAGATCTCATCTATTTGGATAAATAAATTTAGTATTTTTATTATTAACTAATGAACTAATGAATACTAATGAATTTAGTATTTTAGTATTAACTATTATTATTATTACTATTATTTTTATCGTTATTTGGTTAAGCCAAGCAGGCCTTTTGGTAACTCACCATCACTGTGTCTTTCCTGCAAGTTGAGAGACTTAAACAGAAGGATTCTTAAATATAGAGAAATCTGGGTAATGTTTCATAATTTTCCTGTGCTGAATAAACAGCAGAATCTCCATGTTCAATCCTGGAACCCCAGGAGGTGTCTAATTTTGTAAATGTTGAATCTTCAGATGAAGGAATTTCCTTAAAGATCTATGTACTGAGGAGGGGATTTCCCTAAAGCATGACTCACTCAGCTGCCTGAGGTCAAGGAACATATTTTAATCTCTCCTTGGCACTGCTAACAATACCTGGCCCCTTCAGTCAACAAATACTCATTTATTGTCCACCAAGAGTTAGCAGCGCATGGGAAGCACAGGAAACAGCAGTGTGAGCAAGGCTCACACGGGTTCTGCCCTATTGAAACAGTTAAGGTCCGTTGGGAAAAAAAACAGACATTAATAAGCAGTTAGCGTATTTCAAAAGAGAGCTGAGAGGGCGTCGCAGGAGCAAACAACCAGCCCAAGCAGACCTTTCACAAAAGGGATCATGGAGTCATGAAACCACAGGAGGTAGTAGGAAATGATCAGGATACTTTAAAATAGAACCCTTGGCAGAAACAAAGTTTGTTGTCTTTCATTCCATAGACATTGAGCCTCTGTTAGATGGCCGGAACTGTGATAAATCCACTGGTCATTTAGTCCACAAATATTTACTGGGTACTTACAATATTCCAGGGACTGTTTTAGGCACTGAGGACACAGGAGAGAACCCTGCCCTCATGAACTGACACAATTGTGGAGTGAGGGAAAACATGTTACGGCAGATGGTGATAAGTGTGATGCAGAAAAATACAGCAGAAAAGGATGTTACGGAGGCTGTTTGTAATTTTAAGTAGAGTGATCAGGGAAGGGCTCATCAGAAGGTGATATTTGAGCAAAGATTTGAAGGAATCACGGGGGCAAGTTATACAGATATCTGGAGGAATAGCATTCTAGCAGAGGGAACAGAAAGTGCAAAGGTCCTGAGGTAAAATCATCCCTGGTGTGTTCTGGGGTCAGCAATAAGCTCAGAGTTTAGCAGAAGAAACAAGCTTACAAAAAGGAACTATTTTATAATTCAGCATGACAAGTAATGAGGCTGGGTATTTTTGCTAATTAATTAAGGGGAGCCGTGGCAGACTTCTGGTGCTGGGCCACAGAGGGAAAGTTTGATATTGCTGGAAGCAGCTGGGCAGCAAGATTAATGTTAAATGGAACCATTATGCACAGGACAAGTGAAAAAAAATTGATTCAGCAGCACTGGGTGTGGACCAGACCAACCTAATCCATTTCCTCACCTGAAACCCACTTCACTTTTCCATGAACAGTCTCTTTTCCTCCTTGTTCATTGTTCTTTGTTTGCTCATGACCTTCTGCTCTTTCACTGATTGCAATCTCAGGCTGAGGGTGTAGAAAAACAGCACTACCCAGGGCAACCAGATGCCTGGGTCCTTATCCCTGTGCCCTGTCCCATCCCCACATCATCCTTGACTAGCTGTGTGATCCTCGGTAATTCTCTTAACCTCTCTGAGTTTCCACTTCCTCATCTGTTTTTCTATACCCCTCCCACCAAAAAATATATAGATAGATCTCTAGATAGACTGATAGATCTATCGATAGATACAGATACTCATGACTTAGCCACCTGAAGACAAGAAGCTGGAGAGACTCTAATTTCACGATTATCTTTTCTTCCTCCTTCCCCTTCTACAAATTCCTACATGTGGGTTACTGTATGTCCATCCCACACACAAGCCCAGGCAGGGTGGGGGAATGTCTTCTGTCTGTGGGCTTCTAGCTCTAGCACAGACTCTGCTAGTAAGTTCTGCCCCAACACTGTTGTATCCAATCAACGGCTGACCTGTGTCCCCAAGGAGAGGTTATTGCTCCTACTGAGGCTCCTTACATGATAATGGCACCTTTAATGTAAGAAAAGAAAAGGTCTCTCTTCTATCCTCATTTCTAAAAGCATTTGCCCTGTTGGGCCATCACTAACAATGGTTGAAGGAGCCTGAATTCTAGTTCTGACTTGTGTCTTGAGGAGTCACCAGTCTTCCAGGATCCGGTTTCCTCAGCGGGAATAATGTCATGAATCATAGGCTCTGCCACCCTCCCCGGCTGTGACCTGGGAGAAAGATGTTTTGTAGATACAGGGCTCCCCCCATACACTTAACCCAGAGATGGTGTAAGGGAACCTATTCACCTAGGGAAAGACAAGGCCCATTGTGGCCACAGTTTGCCTTCCAGGGGCCAGGTACTTCATCAAGTTTCTCTCTTTAATCTTTAACACAAGAGAAACCTTAGGGGAAAAAGAAGTAGGACAGTAGCATTGCCCGAAGAAGCCATTGGCACAGTCTGCAGGTTGGCATGCCTTTTGCCAGTTCTCTGTAGCTGAGAAATTGTGGCAATTATTCCTAGCATCTGATGCACAAGCATTTTTTTATGAGTCTCAAAATGTCCAGGCAAGAAAAGAAAGGAACAAGGTCAACAAGAAACTCCTTTGATAAAGGTGGGACCAGGAAGGGGACAGGCGGAGACCTCCTGCACATTTAGCCTTTTTGTCATTTTTCACCGTGGAAGGCGCTCCAGAGACCAGGGTTGAAACTTACACACCCACGTGCCAGCACAATCACACATCCACACACACACATCCACACATAGATACATACATATATCCACATATAGATACATACACATATTTCCTGCCTTCAAGAATTGTATAGGTTACCATGAGAGGTAGGTCATATCTGTAATCAATCATCTCCACACCAGGATAGAAATTCCGGTGAGATAATTCCCAAGGAAGTGACATTTGAACTGAACTTTGACACTTCAAATTGCAAACTCTTTATTCTCCTTGCCCTGCCTTATTTTTCTCCAGAGGAATTATGACCTTCTAAGATAACATGAAATTTACTTATTATATTTATTATCTATCCCCTTCACCCCACGCACACTCTGACCAAAGCTGCTCCTTCACTTTCTTTCTTCTTTCACTTTCTTTCACATCCCTCCTAGTAGAGAAAAAAGCAAAGAAAGAAAAATTGGTAGGCTTTAATATTTGCTGAGTACCTTTCAGAGCAATGTCCCATCCATTTTATGCTCAGAAGGGCTCCATAAAGCACAGAGATTATGTGACTGTCTCCATTCTGCTGAAACAAAAACACAAGCAAAACACAAGCAAAAACACAAGCAAAACACAAGCAAAGAAACAATTACCTTAGGACACATCTGGCTAATGGATGCACAAAGGAAGTTGAAGTAAAGCACAGATGCTCACAGACACAGTACAAAGCTATGGCAGCGTGATGCTGAGATGCTGCGTGTAGTTCCCGTGGAAGGAGCTTGGTGGTGTCACTCTGGCTGCTGGGGCGTGTGCTGCCTCTGTAATGGCTGCTGCAAAACAAATGCTGGATGCTACTTTTGCTTTTCACCTTTTGTGTGTGTGTGTGTGTGTGTGTGTGAAAGTGAAAATCCTTTTCGGATTTATTTTGGTTAGGGAAAACAAGTACTAATGTAGGTCTTTTGTAAAAGTAAAGTGGCATAAAGCAAACTGTCAGGAAGCAGAGCACACCTGTACAGGCACACCTCGGGTATTGTGGATTCAGTTCCAGAACACCACAATAAAGCAAAAATAGCATAAAGCAAGTCACACACATTTTTCTGTTTTCCAGTACATATAAAAGTTATGTTTACACTCTGCTGTACTCAACTAAGTGTGCAATAGCATTGTATCTAAGAATAGATATACATACCTTAATTTTAAGACACTTTATTGCTAAAAACAATTCTAGCCATCATCTGAGCTTTCACCAAGTTACAATCTTTTTGCTGGTGGAAGGTCTTGCCTCCATGTTGATGGCTCTGAATGATCAAGGTGGTGGTTGCTGAAGGTTAGGATGACCGTGGCCATTTCTTAAAATGAGAAAACAATGAATTCTGCAGCATCGACTGACTCTTCCTTTCACAAACGATTTCTCTGTAGCATGCAATGCTGTTTCATGGCATATTACCCACAGTAGAACTTCTTTCAAAATTGGAGTCAATCCCCTCAAACCCTGATGTTGCTTTATTAACTGACTTTATGTAATATTCTAAATCCTTTGTTGTTATTTCAACAATACTCACAGCATCTTCACCAGGAGTAGTTTCTATCTCAAGAAACCACTTACTTTGCTCATCCATAAGAAGTAACTCCTCATCCGTTAAAGTTTTATCATGAGATTGTACCAGTCCCATCTTCAGGTTCCACTTCTAATTCTAGTTCTCTTGCTATTTCTGCCACATCTGCAGTTACTTCCTCCACTGAAGTCTTGAGCCCCTCAAAGTCATTCATGAGGGTTAGAATCAACTTCTTCCAAACTCCTGTTAATGTGGATATTTTGACCTCTTCCCATGAATCACTAATGTTCTTAACGGCATTTAGAATGATGAATCCTTACTTTTTCCAGATCCATCATAGGAGTCACTATCTATAGCCTTACAAAGTGTATTTTTCTTAAATAATAATACTTGAAAATAGAAATGACTCCTTGATCCATGGGCTGCAGAATGAATGTTGTGTTAGCAGTCATGAAAACAACATTAATCTCATTGTACATCTCCATTAGAGCTCTTGGGTGATCAGGTGCATTGTCAATGAGCAGTGATATTTTGAAAGGAATCTTTTTTTCTGAGCAGTAGGTCTCAACAGTTAGCTTAAACTATTCAGTAAACCATGTTGTAAACAGATATGCTGTCATTCAGGCTTCATTGTTCCATCTATAGCGCATAGGCAAAATAGATTTAGCATAATTCCTAAGGGCCATACGATTTACAAAATGGTAAAAGAGCATTGGCTTCGACTTAAAGTCGCCAGCTATATTAGCCCCTAACAAGAGAGTCAGCCTATCCTTTGAAGCTCTAAAGCCAGGCATTGACTTCTCCTCTCAAGATATGAAAGTCCTACATGGCATCTTCTTCCAATACAAGGCTGTTTCATCTACACTGAAAATCTGTTGTTTAGTGTAGCCACCTTCATTAATTGCCTTAGCTAGATCTTCTGGATAACTTGCTGCAGCTTCTACATCAGCACTTGCTACTTCACCTTGCACTTTTATATTATGGAGATGGCGTCTTTCCTTAAACCTCATGAAACAGCCTCTGCTAACTACACTTCTCTCTGCCTTCACAGAATTGAAGAGAGTTAGGGCCTTGCTTTGGATTAAGCTTTGGATTAAGGGAAAGTTTTGGCTTGTTTGATCTTCTATCCAGACCACTACAACTTTCTCCATAACAGCAGTAAGGTTGTTTTGCTTTCTTATTATTTCTGTGTTCACTGGAATACACCTTTCAATTTCCTTTGCATTCATAACTTGGCTAACTGGTGCAAGAGGCCTAGCATTCAGCCTATATAAGATTTCAACACACCTTCCTCACTAAGCTTTATCATTTCTAGCTTTTGATTTAAAGTGAGAGATGTGTGATTGCTTTCACTTGAACATCTAGATGCCATTGTAGGATTATTGGCCGGCCTAATTTCAATATTATTGGGTGCCAGGGAGGCCCAAGGAGAGGGAGGGAGACAGGGGAACAGCCGGTTGGTGGAGCAGTCAGAACACACACATTTATCAATTAAGTTTGCCATCTCATACAAGCCTGGTTCGTGGTGCCCCAAAACAATTACAACAGTAACAGCACCAAAGATCATTGATCACAGACCACCATAAAAACTATAATAATAATGAAAAAGCTTGAAATATTACAAGAATTACCAAACTGTGACACAGATATGAAGTGAGCAAATGCTATTGAATAAAATGGCTTTGACAGACTTGCTCAACACAGGGTTGCCACAAACCTTCAATTTGTAAAAAATTCAATATCTGTGAAGTGCAATAAAATAAGGTATGCCTGTACTTACAGAACTTCACCTTGCCAAAGCTGAGCATGCCCTCAGGAGAATTCCACTTTATGCAGCAGTGCCACTGGCATCAAAATAAAATTTAACTTTACGATCACTCATTCTGTTTGGTTTTGGTTTTGGTTTTTCAGTAAAACTTTGGGTTCTATTTACACAGGTCAAGTGTTCACCATCCTTATTAACACTTGGAAGGTTTTTTTCACTCAAGCTCTGTATCTGTCTGTATTAGTCTGCTAGAGCTGCCGTAACAAAACAGCCTGGGTGGCTTAAACAACAGAAATTTATTTCCTCACAATTCTGGGGACTGGAAGTCCAAGATCTGAGTGCCAACATTGTCATGTTCTGGTAAAAGCTCTCTTCCGGGCTTAGACTGGCCACCTTCTCACTGTGTCCTCATATAGTAGAGAGAAAGAGCCCTCTGGGGTCCCTTCTGATAAAGATACTGATCCTATCATATTAGAGTCCCATCCTTATGATTCACTTAACCTTAATTACTTCCTTCCTCCAAATACAATCTCACTGGGGATTAGGACTTCAACATATGAATTTGGGGGAATAAAATTCAGTTCATAGCAGTATACAGTACCCATTACCAGACCTTATCTACCTGGAAAAACTGAAATAGTGAACTGATAAAATTTGCATAGCCCAGAGGATTTAGAGGGACTCACCCTTAGCTAGTTCCAAAACTAAGAAGCTTAAATAAAGTGAACCCTAAGTATAGAGAATGTTTTTCCCCTAAATAAACATCAGCTCCAACTTTATTTATGTTCTTGATTGTACAATGTACAATTTTGACTGTATAAGAATGTTTTGGTTTTCCTGAGATGAACGCACATAGCTATCATCAAGTTATCAAAGTATTGGTGCAAGAAACCCCTCTGAAATTAAGAACCACTGGGGATTAGAGATAAATATTCTATATTGAGAATAAAAAGGTTTCCCTCAAGAAATCATTAGTAAATGTCTAAAGACACAACTCCTTCCTACCCAGAAGGACCTCAATAAATATTTATTCAGTTGAATCACAAGAGTCATACGCTACTGCTCAAATAGTTCCTTCAAGAAATAGACCAGCATGTCACAGGTGCACAGAGGCTTGTAGAAGTTCCTATAGAAGTGTGAAAAAATCAAAACTGACTTCATTCAATTAATACATATGTTAGTAGTGTACTTACTTCATACAGAGATTGTGTCAAGAGAAGAAAATCAGTCCAGTCATGAGACAGGCACATCTTTAGAAAATGCAATGGAATGTGATATGGGCCAAGATGGTGGAATGGATGGATAACTACGGAGACACAAGGAGAGAAGGAAGTCATCAGTCCTGCTGAGCCACTGGGAGCCTGGGAGGCTCTAGTCCAGATGGCGGTAGAAGGAGACCATGGAAATGGGAAGGTTGGAAAGGAAGGGTGGGATCCCATAGACTCAGATGACTGAGTGGGATTTCTTGAGTGGGAGGGAATGGAGTGACACAGTAGAGGATACTCGGCTGGGGTAAAAGTGGCAGAAAAGGTTTCCTAGAGCAAGTGACTGTTGGGTTACATATTAATTGATAAGAAAAAGTTCACTGAACAGAATAGTCAAAGTAATGACATTCCAAACCCAGGACCACCTTGAGCAAGATCCTAGAGAGTTTGAAAGTGTGGGGTGTTTTAGAGCTAGTAGATAGACTTAGGTGCCTTTTCTGGTGTTTCCCCACTTTCCAAACCTGAAGTCCCTTATGTAACTCCCCCAAATGTTCAGCTATTGCCAAATGCCCCACCACACCCTGCCTCAACAATCATTGATCTTTCCCTTCTGGAAATACCCTGCAATCCATGTTATTCATGACGTTCCCCTAGCAATCACCACCACCTTTATCAAAACCTTCCTGTTCTCTGTTGGTTTGCTAAAAGCTTTCTTTTCTGCTTAAGGACCATGTAAAGGTATCAATAGCTAAAAAAGTTTGTGGGGTTTTCTTTTTGGGGGGACGGCCATGCGGCTTGCAGGATCTTATTTCCCCAATCAGGGATCGAACCCAGGTCCTCGGCTGTGAAAGCACAGAGTCTTAACCACTGGACCTCCAGGGAATTGCCAATAGCTAAAAGTTTTATTCTTGCATGTGAAGATATTGGCTAAGAATTTTATTCTCTCTTGAAAATTAGTGAATGTTAGCCAAGGTTCTTGTGGCTTTACTCAAAGGAGTAAGTACTTCTGTAAGAATTTCAGGCACCATGACATAGCAAATGGGACAAACATTTGGAGGTAGTACAACCGTCCCCAGATCATGGTTCTTGAGCACCAATTTGGGCAAAGAGAAAGGTGTCATCAGTGATGGTTCCTTCTGAGGGCTCTGAGAGAAGGATCTGGTCCAGACCTCTCTCCTTGTCTTCTCCCTATGTCTCTTCACGTCATCTTTCCTCTATGCATGTCTCTCTCACTGTTCACATTTCCTCTTTTTAATGAGGACACCAGTCATGTTGGGTTGGGGCCCCTCTAATGACCTCATTTTAATTTGATTTTCTCTGTAAAGATCCTGTCTTCAAATAAAGTCACACTTTGAGGTACTGGGGTTTTGGACTCCAGCATGTGAATTTGGCAAGGGACACAAGTCACCCAATAACACAGGAATTATAATGTCCTTAGATAAGCCTACACAAGTTCCCTGTTGCCTGTGGTAGATTGGGTTTCCCCAGAATCAGACCCTGAGGCAGGGGGTTGAGAGCACGTGGTTTGCTCTCAGGTAGGGAAGTGGGGAAATGAGATAGAGAAGGGAAGGAAGCCAGAACAGGGCATGTTAATGAGCAGCTTCCTGATATTGTTAAATGAGGCTCAGACCCACTAGGACCTCTGGGAGACAACACAGAGCACCCTTCATGTCTGGTCCTTCCTGGGAATGAAGAGTCTGGGAAATACTCACAGGTCCTGTCACTCCATAACTGAGGACTGCTCCTAGGGCCTTAACTCCCTGGCTTGCCAAGCTGTAGGGTAAGTGGTCGGAAAAAGAGCAGCCAGTATTTACAGTAGGAATCTCACAGATGGTGTGTGCTAGAGCCATGGGAGCTGAGGGGATATGAGAAGGGCTCTGACGGCATCTCCCAAGACGCGATACACAGCTGTGGGTCACCCCAAGATGGAGTCAAGACCCCATACTAGATGGAGGCTGCGTGGACAAGCCAACTTCACTGAAAGAATTCCTTCTTATAGATACATCTATATGTATAACTGAATCGCTTTGCTGTACACCTGAAACTATCACAGCATTGTTAATCAACTGTACTCCAGTATAAAGTTAAAAGTTTTAAATAAAAAGGATAAAGATATGTTGAGAAAAAGAAAAAGACACAATGTTCTTTTCAACGATTTTCAGAACAGTTCATGGTTTTTGAAGAAGAGATAAGGAGAAACAGCTGAGACCTTCTTTCCCAATAGGATTAAAAGGATAAACTGTGTAATGTCCATGAAGCATCTTGCTCAGTGCTCCAGTGAGGAAATCCTCTTTCAGGCCACAAGTGCTATGTGAGGAAGAGCCCTCTCTCCTTGACTGCTCATTCAGCCAATATCCTGATAATGGATGAAAAGATGCAATGAAATCACATTGGTTGGGAAGCAGTAACAATTCCCGTTCCTTTTAGACGCCCAGCTTCAACACAGAATGAAAAATCCATAGCACTGATTTTTTATTGCTAAGCCAAAACACTCCACCTTATTAATGAATGGTGCAGCCTGCAGAAGACCTCATGTCTCCAGGCCACTGGGCTGGGAGTAGAGACCTCAAACTCTTAATTTTCCTTTTTGCACATTGGAGTTTCAATCCCAAACTGCTTTCCTTCCTCCACTCTCTCTCCTTTCCCTTCTCTTCCCTTCCCCCTTCTCCTCTTCTCTTGTCTTTCTCTCTCTCTCCATTGCCACTTTAAATATGTCCTGCTACTTTCTCTCCTCTTAAGACTTGCTTATGTACCTTACACTCTATTATGACCAGTAATTAAGATGCATTGCCATAAAATGATAGGTCATACATAATTCCAGAGACTCTCTTCCTTCCATCAAATCCTAATTCTTCCTCCATCCTATCTGTTCTTTCCATATGCTGAGTCATATTCTAGTGATATAGTGACACCATTATTAATCCCTCACATTTATATAGCTCAGGAAATCAGAGAGCCAAGGGTCTCTGATTTGAAAGGTCATCTAGGCCAGAAACTGTGCCACTATCTATATATACTTCCCCTTTTATCAAAGACAGGAGTTGCAAACTGGTGAACCACAAGAGAAATCCAGACATCAGATATGTTCTATTTGGCCCAGGAAGAGTTTTAAAAATCAAAAAACTTCCCATTTAAAAAATTCAAAAAACAAAAAATAAATTGATAATTCAATTTCAGCCTTCTCTGGAAAAACAAAAACAACCTTGTTGCTACATAGGGTAGCACTTGGTCAGAGTGGAGAGGTGGTTGCTCTCTAGACAAGACAGGTCCTCTCCTATTCACTATTCCTGACCCCTCTCTGTTGAATTATCTTCAGCACATATTGTGCAGTTACTTGGCTGCTGATGTTTGAATCTTCTACAACAATCCCCAAGAATCCCATGAGCATATGCCTGAGCACCCCTAGAGGAAAGGAGCTTGCCATCTCCAAATCCAGCCATTCTCTCTGTGAGCAGGTCATCATCCCAGGGCTCTTCCTTAAACTATGAAAGCCAAGCCTCCACCACTGGCCCTCGCCCATCTCCTAAACACTGGACAAAGGAAGAGATTCTCTTCCAGTGAGTTTTCTCCAAAGTGAGCATCCCCAGTTTCTTGTCTAACATGGTTTCTAGTTCCTTCACCATCTGGCTTTTTATTTTCAGGACATGTGCCACTCTGTTTTTATTCCTTTTTAAGTATAAAATCCAGAAATGAAGGTTTCTTCCTGAGAGATTCAGCTCCTCCCTTTATCTTCTCTAGAATTTCATTCATGTACTAATTAAAGGAGTCTTGACTAAACACTTAGCAGGTGCCAAGCGCTGTGTCAGGCCCTGACATCACATTGGCAAGCAACAAAAGCTCAGTGCTTGCCTTCCTGAGGCTCACATTCCAGTGGGAGAGAGTGTTACTCTGCCATCTCCCAAAGAAATGTAAACTTGCACCTTGATGTATGCAAAACAAATTCCAGATGAATCCAAGAATTTAGATATGAAAAGAAAATAAAATTTTCACAAATCTAAAGGAAAACATCGGTGAATAATTTGATTTTTCTTAGCGAGGGCTTTCTAATCACAGTAGGAAATCTCGAAGCTGCAAAGGAAAAAAAATGGATAGCGCTAACTACATCACATTTTAACATTTTTGGAGGCTAAAAGTATCATAAACAAACTCAAAAGACAGACTGGGGGAAATATTTGCAACCCAAATGATAGACAAAGGACTTATTTCCCCAATATACAAATTACACTTACAAATCAATCGATAAAAGCCCATAAAAATTTTATAAAAGAAATATAAATTATGCAAACAAATGAGAAAATTCTGAACCTCATTAATAATAAAAGAAATACAAATTAAAATAATGAGATATTTTCCAAGTAAATATTGGCCATGATGTTTGAAAACAGATGCTCCCTGGTGCTGTCAACATGTAGGGACGTTGGCATTTGCATTCACTGCACACTGAAACTACCCTTCGGCAGGGAATTCAGGGATGCACTCATTTTAAATGTTCTGGTTCTGCTATTTTAATTGTTCATAGGCTTTATTCTCTCAACCAGCATGTCCCCATCACATCGCGGCTTCCAGAACTAACTCACACCAGCACCTCCCCTGATCCTCAGACCAACCCTATTCGTTCTACTCAATTTATAATTTCTGGGACTCAGAACTGCTGTGTTCCTGGCCTGAAGGATTTCCACACAGCTTGTCTTGGTTTTCTTAGATCTCCTAGGAAATGCAACAATGGTCTGGTTAACTCCATGCTGTCCCTGCCAAGGCTCCTGATAAAGGTGAAATCTGAACTGCCCTGGAGCATCTTTCTACCCCAGTCCCCTCACCCACAGTACATGATGATTCTATCTGGCAAAGAAATGTAAGCACCTGGAGCTCCTGGTGAAACTGAGTAACATCAGAACAAATACAGTAGTGTTGATGCCCAGGGTAGTTCCGTGCAAGGTAAAGAAATAGACACTAACATTAATTCATTTAACAGCTTATCTAGAAATGCCTTTTCTCAACCAAGACTGCTTGTGTCCACATGGTTATAATGAGGTAACGCCCACTGGATCTATGTTCCCCAGCATGTGCAGCTCATACCCCTTAGCCAATGCTTACACTCTAATGTCTGTGCAGCCCCACAAGCCAGAAACAGAGGAATTTTACTTTATGTCATTTGTATTATGCAAATAATATTCATGCTGAAGACAATTTTTCAAACCGTCTTTCACTCTCCTGCAGGTTTGGATTTGCCCTTCTTGAAGAATGTCCCCTCCCCCAGGTAAACTATGAAAACGAATTATGCAGCACCACCTTCTCAACAGCAATTTTAAAACACAAGACATGGAAGCAACCTAAATGCCCATCAACAGAGGAATGGATAAATAAGATGTGGTACATATATACAATGGACTATTACTCAGCCATTTGCAGCAACATGGATGGATCTAGAGATTAGTCTACTGAGTGAAGTAAGTCAGACAGAGAAAGACAAATATCATATGATATCACTTACATGTGGAATCTAATTTTTAAAAATGATACAAATGAACTTACTTACACAGCAGAAACAGACTCACAGATCTCAAAATCAAACTTATGGTTACCAAAGAGGAAACGTGAAGGGGAAGTGATAAATTGGGAGGTTCAGATTAACATATACACACTACTATATATAAAACAGATAACTAATAAGGACCTACTGTACAGCACAGGGAACTCTACTCAATATTCTGTAGCAACCTATACGGGAAAAAAAATCTGAAAAAGAATGTGTGTGTGTACATATATATGTATATATATATATATATATATATATATATATATATATATATATATGATTCACTTTGTTGTACACCTGAAAGTAACACAACATTGTAAATCAACCATACTCCAATAAAAATTAAAATAAATAAATAAAACACAGTTGCTATTTTGCTGCAGTCCCTGGAATCGTTTACCTGTCCCGGGTTTAATTTGCCCCATTGGTAAAAAAAGAAGCCAACAATATACAAGAAGGAAGAAGGGTGGGCCTGAAGATGAGTTGAGAGTCCTTTCCCAGCTATCCTGTGAACTTTTTATACCATATCTTCTTTCTTGGTATTAAGGATTTCAGTAAATGTTAGCTGAGTGTCTCTTCAATAAATGGTGCTGGGAGAACAGGATATCCACAGGCAAAAGAATGAAGTTGGACCTTACCTTACACCGTACACAAAAATTAACTCAAGATAGATCAAAGGCATAAACACAAGAGCTGAAACTACAAAACCCTTAGAAGAAAACTTAGGAGAAAAGCTTCATGACATTGGATTTGGCAATGACTTCTTGCATATGACACTAAGAGCACAGGCAACAAAAGAAAAAATAGATATCTTGGACTTCACCAAAATGAAAACATTTTGTGCATCAAAGGACACTATCAACAGCGTGAAAAGGCGACTCACAGAATGAGCAAAAATACTTGCAAATCACATATTTAATAAAGGATTAATATCCAGAACATATAAAGAACTCATACAACTCAACAAAATTTAAAATGGGCAAAGGACTTGAATAGACATGTCTCCAAAGAAGGTATACAAAAGGCCAATAAACACATAAAAAGTATTCAACACCACTAATCATTAGAGTAATGCAAATCAAGACCACAGTGAAATACCACTTTACACCCATTAGGATTGGTATCAAAGAAACCCAGAAAATAACAAGTGTTGGCGAGGATACGGAAAAATTGGGACTCTTGTGCATTGATGGTGGGAATATAAAATGGTGCAGCCACTGTGCAAAACAGTAAGTGGCTCCTCAGAAATTTAAACATAAATTTACCATATGATCTAGCAATTCCAATTCTAGGTATATACCCAAAATGTTTAAAACAGGGACATGAACAGGTATTTGTATACTGATATTCATAACAGCATTCTTCACAATAGCCAAGATATGGAAACAACCTAAATGTTCATCAACAGATGAATGGGTAAAGAAGATGTGGTATATTCATACAATAGACTATTATTCAGCCTTAAAAAAAGATGGAAATCCTGCCATTCCCTACCCCATGAGACGACTGGAGGACATCATGCTAAGTGAAATAAGCCAGACAGAGAAGGACAAATACTGCACGATTCCACTTACATGAGTATCTAAAATAGTCAGACTCATAGCAGCAGAGAATACGATAGTGGTTTCCAAGAGAGAGATACTAGTTACTTCCCAGCTTTTCATCCAGTACCTTGGACATAGAGAATTACTCACTGTGTTATAAAATCCATGTCTCATTTTTTCCATAGCAGTTAGCACATTTTAACATACTTTATTACTTACTTACTACATTATGTACTTACTTACTATATCCAAAGTTTATTGTCTATCTCCTCCATTAGGATGAAATCTCCACAAAGGCACAATTTTTTTTTTTACCTATTTTCTTCAGTGAGAATCCTCCCAAACTGCTAGAAAAGTGCCCAGCATATCGTAGCCCCTCAATAAATAATTTATTAAATTTATGAATAAAATATTTTAGGCTATACCTATAGTGAAAATATAAAGTAACAAGTATAGACAGGCTATTTTTACAATACCTTTTGACAGGGGGTGGGGGGGATTCAAACCCAAAGAAGTAAATTTACTAAGGATAGAATTAGAAAGAATTCAGATATTCATTCCATTACAGGAAAAAAAGAGCACTTTTGTTATTGCTGTTGTTGTCGTGAGTGTGTGTGTGTGTGTGTGTGTGTTTGCAATACAATGATTTAAATAAGGATAAAGATGGGAAAGGCAGGGGTGTGGGATAGATGGGGAGTCTGGGATTGACGTGTACACACTGCTATGCTTAAAATGGATAACCAAGAAGGACCTACTGTACAGCACAGGGAACTCTGCCCAATATTATGTAACAACCTAAAAGGGAAAATAATTTGAAAAAGAATAGATACAACTATATGTATAACTGAATCACTTTGCTGTACACCTGAAACTATCACAGCATTGTTAATCAACTGTACTCCAATATAAAGTTAAAAGTTTTAAATAAAAAGGATAAAGATATGTTGAGAAAAAGAAAAAGACACAATGTTCTTTTCAACGATTTTCAGAACAGTTCATGGTTTTTGAAGAAGAGATAAGTAGAAACAGCTGAGACCTTCTTTCCCAATAGGATTAAAAGGATAAACTGTGTAATGTCCATGAAGCATATTGGTCTCCATGAAGAAACTGGCAGATGAACCACAGGGAAGCCGGCAGCATATTTTCCTTTCAACTTCTGTCAGCTTTCCCCAATTTCTCAGTGATTTATCCTCTTCACATCCTGTAAGAAAGATTCAGGGGAAAATATTGTTTGAGGTTTGACCCAGCAGCAGGCAAAATGAGATTCAGAACCTAGAGCTGTCTTACCTTCTTTGAACTCCATCAGCAATAAAAACCTTTTAACCAAAATTCTTCATTCTCTTTTTGCCCTCTACCCCTACTGCTGCCAAAAAGATATGGGAGATCCATGGGGGATGGTGACGTTGGGGCTTGAGCCGCTCTGCCCTTGTGGTCATTTGCACATGGTTGTGATGGCATTTTCCCTTCCCTGTAAGTTAGACAAATAGGATGTGAGCAGAGGGGGGCAGAAAAAGAAATCTGAGAAGTATTTCTGTCTGTCCTGTCTTGATGATCAAAGGACAGATCTTATGATCTTCGTGACAAAAGAGAACTGTTTCTTGGGTTTTGTTGATCTTACCTGAAGTGTTATGTCTCCCAGATGATATCCATAACCGTACACATAAGTAAATATGTAAATATACACTGGAACAAAAGACCCAAGATTATGTGTTCTGTGGGTTATATGCCATAATTCTACCCAATACCTATGCCTTTATGTGATAATCTAGTTAATTTGGCCTTACACCTACATTCATTCATTCAAATTAATGTATGTGAAAAATGGAAATCACAATTAAATTATTGGCGATGTTATTTTTGCCAGCGTTATTGAAATATAATTGACATTTAACACTGCATAAGTTTAAGGCGTACAACGTGATGATTTGTTACACATATGTGTTGTGAAGATGTTTGCTGCAGTGAGGTTAATTAACACATCCTTCACCTTACACATAATAATTACCATTTTGTCTCTGTTGTTATGGTGAGAACATTTAAGATTGACTCTCAAAGCAGCGTTCAAGCATATAATATAGTACTGTTAACTATAATCACCATGCTGTACGCTAGATCCAGAACTTATTCATCTTAATAATGAAAAGTTTTTGTGCCCTTTGATCAACATTTCCCCATTTCCCCAACCCCCAGTCCCTGGTAATCATCAATCTACTCTCTCTCTGACTTATTTCACTTAACATCATGCTGTCAAGGCTCATCCACGCTGTTGCAAAAGGCAGAATTTCCTTTTGTTTTATGACTGAATGCTATTCCTCCACGTGTGTGTGTATCACATTTTCTTTATTCATCTGCTGATAGACACTTCGGTTGTTTCCATGTCTTGGTTAATCTGAATAATTCTGCGATGAACATGGAAGTGCAGATATCTCTTTGAGATACTGATTTCATTTCCTCTGGATTTATATCCAGAAGTGGGACCGCAGCATCATATGTAGCTCTACTTTTAATTTTTGGAGGAACCTCCATACTGTTTTCCATTGTAGCTGTACCAATTTATACTCCCACCAACAGTGCACAAGGGTCCCCTTTCCTCCAGTTCCTTGCCAGCATTTGTCATCTCTTGTCTTTGTGATAGCAGCCATTCTAACAGGTGTGAGGTAATATCGCATCATAGTTTTGATTTGCAGTTCCCTTATGGCTAGTGATGTTGGGCACTTTTTCGTGTACCTACTGTCGATTTGTACATTTTCTTTGAGAAAATGTCTATTCAGGTCCTCTGCCCAATTTTTTTTCTTCTTCTTTTTAAATTGAAATATAGTTGATGTACAATATTATGTAACTTGCAGGTGTACAGTATAGTGATTCACAATTTTTAAAGATTATACTCCATTTATAGTCATTAAAACGCATTGTTTACATTCCCCATGTTATACAATATATCCTTATTGTAGTTTTTTTCCTTTCCAGTTTTATTGAGATATAATTGACATATAACATTGCATTAGTTTAAGGTGTACAACATAATGGTTTGATATATGTCACATTGCAAAATGATAGCACAATAAGTTTAGTTGACATCCATTAACTCACATAGTTACAATTGTTTTTCCTTGTGATGAGAACTTTTAAGATCTACTCTGTCACTGTGGTTTTGATTTGCATTTTCCTAATAATTAGTGATTTTGAACATCTTTTCATGTGCTTATTGGCCATTTGTATGTCTTCTTTGGAGAAATGTCTATTCAAGTCTTTTCTCCATTCTTTAATTGGGTTGTCTTTTTATTATGGAGTTGTATTTTTTATATATTCTGTATACAGGCACTTTGCAAGATATATGATTTGCAAATGTTTTTTCACATGTGTGTTGTTTTTTCACTTCCTTGATGGTGCCCTTTTTTTTTAATTTTTAAAAATTTATTAAAAAAACAAAACATAATGGTACAAAAAGGTTGAAAGTAAGAGAATGGAAAAAGATATACTGTGCAAATATAAACCAAAAGGAAATTATATAATAACAGATACAGTAGACTTGAAAGCAAAAGCTTTACTAGAAATAAACAAGGGCACTTCATATCAACAAGACCAATTTACCAGGAAGTTTTAAATTTGTAGGCACTTAACTTCAAGTTATATAGAGCAACAGACCTACAAGGAAAATATAGACAAATTCACTATCATAATAGGAGATTTAACATACTGCTGTCATTCACTGATGGAGGATATCTCTTTCAGAATCAGTAGACCCCCCCCAAAAAAATTAGTAAGGATATAAAAAACTTAAATAACGTGAGCAACAAATTTGATACAACAAGCAGATATATAGTCACTATACTCCAAAACTTTAAATTACAAATTATTTTCAAGCACACTTGGAACATTTTTAAAACTGACCATATTGTGCTATAAGGCAAATTTTAACAAATTTCAAAGCATTAAAATTCTACAAAGTGTGTTTCTTGACTTGTAGTTAAGCTACAAATCAGTAACAAAAAAGTAACTAGAAGCTATGAATACACTACTTCTAAGTAACCCCCCAAAAAACAAATGACAATTGGAGTTAGAAAATAATTTGAACTGAATGATAGTAAAAATATTACATACCAAAACTTGGATGTGACTAAAGCTGTGCTTACAGGAAAATGTATAGTCTTTTTTTTTTCAAGGTAACAGTAGTGGTTTTTTTTTAATTGCACACATGTCTATAAACCTAATAAATAGGTCTTCTCTAGGGTTCCCTTTTCTCCACATCCTCTCCAGCATTTGTTGTTTGTAGATGTTCTGATGAAGCCCATTCTAACTGGTGTGTAGAACAATGCAAATTTTTATACAGCAGGTTCTTATTAGTCATCAATTTTATACACATCAGTGTATACATGTCAATCCCAATCGCCCAATTCATCACACCACCACCACCACCACCCCCGCCGCTTTCCGCCCTTGGTGTCCATGTGTTTGTTCTCTACATCTGTGTCTCAACTTCTGCTCTGCAAACCAGTTCATCTGTACCATTTTTCTAGGTTCCACATATATGCATTAATATACAATATTTGTTTTTCTCTTTCTGACTTCGCTCTGTATGACAGTCTCTAGATCCATCCACATCTCAACAAATGACCCAATTTCGTTCCTTTTTATGGCTGAGTAATATTCCATTGTATATATGTACCACGTC
>NC_041229.1:98952976-98953456 GCF_002837175.3 Physeter macrocephalus | reverse complement strand
TGTTAGGGAGTGTTCTAATTTCATTTTTTTTACATGTAGCTGTCCAGGTTTCCCAGCACCACTTATTGAAGAGACTGTCTTTTCTCCATTGTATACCCTTGCCTCCTTTGTCATAGATTAGTTGACCATAGGTGCGTGGGCTTACCTCTTGTTCTATTGATCTATGTTTCTGTTTTTATGCCAGAACCATATTGTCTTGATTACTATAGCTTTGTAGTATCGTCTGAAGTCAGGGAGTCTGATTCCTCCAGCTCCGTTTTTTCCCTCAAGACTGCTTTGGCTATTTGGGGTCTTTTGTGTCTCCATACACATTTTAAGATTTTTTGTTCTACTTCCGTAAAAAATGCCCTTGGTAATTTGATAGGGATTGCATTGAATCTGTAGATTGCATTGGGTAGTATAGTCATTTTCACAATATTGATTCTTCCAATCCAAGAACATGATATATCTCTCCATCTGTTGGTATCACCTTTAATTTCT
>NC_041229.1:98951897-98952823 GCF_002837175.3 Physeter macrocephalus | reverse complement strand
TTCTGGTGGCATCTTTAGGATTCTCTATGTATAGTATCATGTCATCTGCAAACAGTGACAGTTTTACTTCTTCTTTTCCAATTTGTATTCCTTTTATTTCTTTTTCTTCTCTGATTGCCGAGGCTAGGACTTCCAAAACTATGTTGAGTAATGGTGGTGAGAGTGGACATCCTTGTCTTGTTCCTGATCTTAGAGGAAATGCTTTCAGTTTCTCACCATTGAAAATGATGTCTGCTGTGGGTTTCTCATATATGGCCTTTATTATGTTGAGGTAGCTTCCCTCTATGCCCACTTTCTGGAGAGTTTTCATCACAAATGGGTGTTGAATTTTGTCAAAAGCTTTTTCTGCATGTACTGAAATGATCATATGGTTTTTATTCTTCAATTTATTAATATGGTGGATCACATTGATTGATTAGCGTATACTGAAGAATCCTTGCATCCCTGGGATAAAACCCACTTGATTATAGTGTATGATCCTTTTAATGTGTTGTTGGATTCTGTTTGCTAGTATTTTGTTGAGGATTTTTGCATCTTTATTCATCAGTGATAGTGGTCCGTAATTTTCTTTTTTTGTAGTATCTTTGTCTGGTTTTATATTTTCTATTTCTTCCTAGTTCAGTCTCAGAAGGTTATGCTTTTCTAAGAATTTGTCCATTTCTTCCAGGTTTTCCATTTTATTGGCATATAGTTGCTTGTAGTAACCTCTCATAATCTTTTGTATTTCTGCAGTGTCAGTTTTTACTTCTCCTTTTTCACTTCTAATTCTATTGATTTGAGTCTTCTTCCTTTTTTTCTTGATGCCTCTGGCTAATGGTTTATCAATTTTGTTTATCTTCTCCAAGAACCAGCTTTTAGTTTTATTGATCTTTGCTATTGTTTCCTTCATTTCTTTTTCATTTATTTCTGATCTGATATTTATGATT
>NC_041229.1:98950637-98951757 GCF_002837175.3 Physeter macrocephalus | reverse complement strand
TTTGATTTCCCCTTTGATTTCTTCAGTGATCTCTTGGTTATTTAGTAGTGTATTGTTTAGCCTCCATGTGTTTGTTTTTTTTACAGATCTTTTCCTGTAATTGATATCTAGTCTCATAGCATTGTGGTCAGAAAAGATACTTGAAACAGTTTCAATTTTCTTAAACTTACCAAGCCTTGATTTGTGACCCAAGGTATGATCTATCCTGGAGAATGTTCCATGAGCACTTTAGAAGAAAGTGCATTTTGTGGTTTTGGATGGAATATCCTATAAATATCAATTAAGTCATCTTGTCTAATGTGTCATTTAAAGCTTGTGTTTCCTTATTTATTTTCATTTTGGATGATCTGTCCATTGGTGAAAGTGGGGTGTTAAAGTTCCCTACTATATTTGTGTTACTGTCGATTTCCCCTTTAATGGCTGTTAGCATTTGCCTTATGTATTGAGGTGCTCCTATGTTGGGTGCAGAAATATTTACAATTGTTATATCTTCTTCTCAGATTGATCCCTTAATCATTATGTAGTGTCCTTCTTTGTCTCTTATAATAGCCTTTATTTTAAAGTGTATTTTGTCTGATATGAGAATTGCTACTGCAGCTTTGTTTTGATTTCCATTTGCATGGAATATCTTTTTCCTTCCCCTCGCTTTCAGTCTGTATGTGACCCTAGGTCTGAAGTGGGTCTCTTGTAGGCAGCATATATACAGGTCTTGTTTTTGTATCCTTTCAGCCAGTCTATGTCTTTTGGTTGGAGCATTTAATCCATTTACATTTAAGGTAATTATCTATATGTATGTTCCTATTACCATTTTCTTAATTGTTTTGGGCTTGTTATGGTAGGTCTTTTCCTTCTCTTGTGTTTCGTGTCTAGAGAAGTTCCTTTAGCATTTGTTGTAAAGCTGGTTTGATGGTGCTGAATTCTCTTAATTTTTGCTTGTCTGTAAAGTTTTTAGTTTCTCCGTCAAATCTGAATGAGATCCTTGCTGGGTAGAGTAATCTTGGTTGTAGGTTTTTCCCTTTCATCACTTTAAATATGTCTTGCCACTCCCTTCCAGCTTGCAGCATTTCTGCTGAAAGATCAACTATTAACCTTATGGGGATTTCCTTGTATGTTATTTGTT
>NC_041229.1:98924832-98950555 GCF_002837175.3 Physeter macrocephalus | reverse complement strand
TCTGGGACCCCTACAATTCGAATGTTGGTGCATTTAATGTTGTCCCAGAGGTCTCTAATCCTGTCCTCAATTCTTTTCATTCTTTTTTCTTTATTCTGGTTTGCAGTAGTTATTTCCACTATTTTATCTTCCAGGTCACTTATCCGTTCTTTTGCCTCAGTTATTCTGCTCTTCATCCCTTCTAGAGAATTTTTAATTTCATTTACTGTGTTGTTCATCATTTTTTTTTTTTTTTTTTTGCTCTTTAGTTCTTCCAGGTCCTTGTTAAACTTTTTTTATATTTTCTCAGTTCTATTTCCAAGATTTTGGATCATCTTTACTATCATTACTCTGAATTCTTTTTCGGGCAGACTGCCTATCTCTTCATTTGTTTGGTCTGGTGGGTTTTTACCTTGTTCCTTCATCTGCTGTGTGTTTCTCTGTCTTCTCATTTTGCTTATCTTACTGTGTTTGGGGTCTCCTTTTCACAGGCTGCAGGTTTGTAGTTCCCATTGTTTTTGGTGTCTGTCCCCAGTGGCTAAGGTTGGTTCAGGGGCTTGTGTAGGCTTCCTGATGTGGGGACTAGTTCTTGTTTTCTGATGGATGAGGTTGGATCTTTTCTTTCTGGTGGGCTGGACTGCATCTTGTGGTGTGTTTTGAGGTGTCTGTGACCTTATTATGATTTTAGGCAGCCTCTCTGCTAATGGGTGGGGTTGTGTTCCTGTCTTGCTAGTTGTTTGGCATAGGGTGTTCAGCACTGTAGCTTGCTGGTTGTTGAGTGGAGCTGAGTCTTAGCGTTGAGATGGAGATCTCTGGGAGAGCTTTCACCTTTTGATATTACATGGAGTGGGGAGGTCTCTGGTGGACCAATGTCCTGAACTCGGCTCTCCCACCTCAGAGGCTCAGGCCTGACACCTGGCCATAGCACCAAGACCCTGTCAGCCACACGGTCAAACTTGCCTCTCTAGGTGAACTTCAGCAATTCACTTAAACTCTCTGGGACTCCATTTCCTCACGTGTAAATATCTGAGTTACAGAAACACAGCTGGAGAGTCATGGTTTACTCCCATTCCACAGTCTTTCCCATGGTTAAAATCAGCAAGGGTCTAATGAGGTCTTAGAGAAGGCTTCAGCCAAACAGAAAACCTGTTACTGTTGGAGGGTCTCTTGCAGAGGCAGGGCATGGCTGTGGCTGACCACGGAGACAAGGACACAGGCAGCAGAAATTCTGGGAAGTACTCCTTGTCGTGAGCCTTCACGGAGTCCCTCTAGTGTATACTTTAAAAATTGCTAAGACAGTAGATCTTATCTTAAGTGTTCTTATCACAAAATAATAATCATAATAATAATAATGAATAAAGAGGGTGGTAGGAAACTTCTGAAGGTAATGGATCTGTTTATGGCATAGCAAGAGATTTATGATAAGGAATTGACCCACACGATTTCTTTTATGGAGGCTAAGAATTCCCGCAATCAGGAAACCTGGGAAACAGCGGTGTAGTCCAGGGCTCAAGAACTAGGGAACCTGATGGTGTAAATCCCAGTCCAAGTTCAGAAGAAAACTGCTGTTCCAGTTCAAGCAGTCAAGCAGAGGAGAAAGAATGAATTCCCCTTTCCTCTGCCTTTTGTTCTATTCAAGCCCTCAAGCTTGGCTGGTGCCCACCCACACTGGGGAGGGCAACCTGCTTTACTGAGCAGGTGCTGATCAGATGCTTATCTCATCTGGAAGCATCCTCACAGACACACCCAGAAGTAATGTTTAGCCAAATATCTGGCTCCCCATGCCCCAGTCAGATTAGCACATAAAATCAACCCTCCTAGGATCCCATTTTCTAAAAGATTATGTATAGAATGAGGTCTGTCAATGAGATAAATGAAAATTCCTGGCACAGAGCCTACCATACATTAGGTAATTAATGAATGTTTTCATTCATTTATTAATATATGTAAGCGGAAATTCAACATAAATGCCATTTCCTCTGCTGCCTTCTCTCATCACCAGAAGATGGTCCCCTAAAACACACTAAAACTTCATTTTATTTTTATTCACTTGGTGCATCCCTTAAGCAATTGTATATACATCAAATACTGTATCAAAGGGCATTCATTTATAGGCAAAGTTCGTTGCCACTCACCAAGTAGAAGGGCAGAGAAGTGTGAGGCAGCTCCCACCACAAATAAAATAGCACACTCACTGTCTAGTGTATTCCCCATTTATTTATTTTTTAAGTAGAAGGTTTTTCCTGACTTAAAAGAATTCCTCCAAGGGACGCAAGAACTCCTCCAAGGGACACAAGAACTCCTCCAAGGGAGGATTTCTTCAGCCCATTAACACAGCCTGGCATATAGTAGGAGTCACTGAAAATGTGTTGCCCTCTTAAGAAGTAGTTGTTGGCTATTTTGATGAACAGACACATGGTGTATACCTGAATGTATCTTAGTTAGGTGCTCAATTCAGGAAAGTAAAGGTATACCAATGAAAAGGTATACCAAAATGGATGACTCCAAAAATATGTTTCCCCAATTTCACCATTTTTCCAAGAATCAGTCCTCTACCAATAGCATGGTCATACACCTACCTGTTCACCTTCTCTGGCCTAACATGTGTTCTACAATGAAGCATGCAGTATCGTGTGGCAATCACGCACCTTGCCTTGGGATACACCATTTGTTGTTTCTTAGATGAAGTGGGCCTGTTTCCCTCCATCTCCACTACCAAGAACCCCCGTTCTGCCCATCACACTGCAGTCAAAGGGATCTTCTTAAAATTCAGATACAATCATTTCATCCCTTGCTCTTGGAGTGAAGCCCACAAGTCCCTAAATGAGCCTGCAAGGTTCTCTGTGACCTGGTTTCTCTTGAATTCACCAGCTGCATTTCACACTAATCCTCTCACTCCTTATGCTGCAGCCACTCTGGCTTCTCAGCTCCTCAAGGCATCCTGTTTCACAGACCCTTGCATTTGCAACTCTTTCTATCTGGAATGGTGTCCCCATCCCATGATTATGACCTATTTACTCTTTAAGCCTCAGCTTAAATGTTAGTTCCTCAAGGAAGGTTTTCCTGACCACACCAAACTAGGTCAGAACCCTACCATAGAGGATAACAATACCCTGTGCTGCTTCTTTTCTTCCACTTACCAAAATCGTACAAAGAAATCAATTAGCTATGTAATGGTTCAATATCTGTCTATGCCCCAGGTTCTAATCTCCATAAAGGAGGAACCGTGTCTATCTTACTTATTACTATATTCCTGAGCCTAGTGTTATTTCTGATACATAGTTGATCATCAGTAAATATTTGCTGAATTGATGAATAAAATTGTGGCATCTCCATGGAGTTGTTTCCCAAGTAATATTTCTAGCAGATGTGAAAGTCATTAAAAGGTGGAGGTCAGATTCATAGTCATCTGTCTTCGGATAAAGTAGATGTCCTACAGGAGATGGAAGTAGATAGTGCTTTTCATTACTGAAGAATAGAAAATAACTTGAGTTAACTGAGGCAGATGGTCCATGAACAATGCTTCAGAAATAAAACAGAGATTCTGACCTTTGGTGATCAAGATATATTTCAAAAGTTATATATCGGGCTCACTTCAGCTCTACATCAAGATCAAATTGTTTTCAATAATTAATGCAAATCATTATACCTTTCTTTCATTCTACAGTGTCTTGGTCCTCTACATTATCTCGGGAAATAAACTAACTTTTTCTACTTGAACATTTCCTAGTTCACATCTCCTTTTCCTCTATTTTTCTTCCTCTCTTTAGCTACTTGTATTTTCCATGACAAATACCTAAATTATATACGATTGAATGTTGAGGAAAGTTTTCTTTGGTCAAGGCTGATTTCTACCCCACTACCCACAACCAAAGAAGGTGACTGTCCTTACTATGTAAGCAATAAGCTATTGTTTTGTAATTATTCAAGATACAAATATTAGCTTAGTGGGAAAAAAATATGTAGTTGAGAAAACACTAAACAATATCCAGGACAGGTCAGAAAAATAAATTTTATAGCATGTTATTACTTATAAAACCCTTTGCCATTCCATCTCTCTTGATCCTGGCTTTAATCATAGCAAGGCAATTTTTACTGATGTGGTAATTGAGGAAGGGAATATCTGGCTCAAAGTCATAGAGCTAATAAAGACATTCCTGGAAACTAAATCTACATTTTTTTGCCTCAGTATGTTTTTGTAATTATGAGATCTGGTTCCTGTGTTAAGAGGACAAGCCAAAAGCCCAAAGGATGATTTGCAGGAACTTCTGAATTGATGGAGCTCAAGTGTTACCCTACTTGGGAAACCCTCATCCTGTTGAGAACTCTCTTCAGAGCCTCCTTCCCTTCCTTGTTCCTCAGGCTGTAGATCACTGGGTTCAGCATATGGATGACCACAGTGTAAAATACTGATGCAATCTTGTCCTCCCCAAGGGATTTTCCCATGTTACCTTTCAGGTGTATGAATATCAGTGTCCCAAAGAAAAGAGCCACTGCAGTTATGTGAGAAGCACAGGTAGAGAAAGTCTTGGCTTTGCCACCAGCTGAACGAATCTTCAGAATAGCCTGAATGATGAACAGGTAGGATATAAAAGTCACTGAAACGCTGGTTGTAATGACCAAGAAAGCTAAGAGGTAGATCACCCGTTCTCGTGGTCTGGTCTCACTACAGGCAAGCTTCAGCAGAGGTGGGAGGTCTCAAAAGAAGAAATCCATATGGTTGGACTTACAGAAGGATATGGAGAAGGTACACCCAGTGCGGATCACAGAATTGACCATGGCACCACCATATGCCCTAGCCACCAGCCCCAGGCGGGTCTGAGGTGTCATGGCAGTGGCATAGAGAAGAGGGTTACACACGGCCACATAGAGGTCATAGGCCATCACGGCCAAAAGGAAACATTCAGTACTAGCACAGAGTGTGAAAAAGAAGAACTGGGTGGTACAGCACTCAAAGGTGATGACCATCTTATCAGTACCCAAGGTCTCCAGCAACTGAGGGACAATAACAGAAGAGTAGCAAATGTCCAGGAAGGAAAGGTGGCTGAGGAAGAAGTACATGGAGGTCTGGAGGCGACGGTCACTCTGAATCAGCACTATCATCCCCAGGTTACCTCCTATGGTGATGAGATAAAGGACCAGAAACACAAAGAAGAGACACATCTGCAGCTCTGCCCACAGCTGGAGCCCCATCAAAATGAATTCTGTCACCACAGTTCCATTTTCTGCCATGAATCCTAAATTGCCCACTGAAATACAAAAATTAAATCTCATTGAAGATAAAATAAGGTGAGCATGGCTTGATTTGATCATTTTCAGTAATAATAATCTTTAAGATTTGTAACTCATTTTACATTTTTTACAAACTTTATTTCATTTGATCTTTCAGAGATCCTTGGAAGCACATATTGTTAATCCCACTTTTGAGAGAAGAATATGAGGGTCAAAGAGGTAAAGTGACTAGTGCATGATTTCATAGTAAAGAGGCAAAGCCAGAGCTAGAACTCAGATCCTTAGACATTTTCTAATTTTTTACAGGTGGCAAATTGGAAACCCTCATCAGTCTCACCGAAAAGCCAGAAAATACCACTTTGTTGGAGAAAACCTAGTGGTATAGTACTAGTATAAGGACATGGGCTTTGATATCAGACCAAGGTTCCCATCCCTTGAGACCTTGGGCAAGTTAATTCAACTTTCTGAACCTCAGTCTCCTTGTTGGCTTAATGAGAATGTCAATGCCAATGTCACAATATTACTGTGAAGGACATCACTTATATACTGTACCGAACACTTGATCCAACTCACACACTTAGAATTATTTTTTTCTAAATTCTGCAATAATGTAACATGCTTCTAGGTTCATGCATACTCTGGAATCTTCTTATCTCCAAGTCCACAGCTCCCTGGAGTCCCAATATCAACTCTTTCTTTGTGGTTGTTTTGATGTGCACGTGAACCCAATGGGCTTGGATACAAAACAGTGAGCTGTGAAGAGCAAGCACTGTTGGAACTTCTACAGCCTGTTGCCTGCCAAGTGTCTTCTTCCTCTCTCTTTCTGCCAAGCAACATGGCCTGGTTTCCAGGTTCACTTATTCCAGAGGAACAGTCCCCTTATTTTAAAATGCCAGATCATTATCAATCAGTAAGAATCATGAATCAAGCCTTTCCAGAATTAGCCTACAAAGCTCCTTAAGAGACAAAGCCATCACATCGAGTTTAGAATTCTAATAGAGATGAAGTTCTTGCCAGATATTTAGACAATCTTATCTCAGTACCTTTGGATGCTGATCAGTTGCGGTAATGGAAATACTGAATGTGGACTTCAAAGGTGATTCTTTTTGTCCTCCTTCCATCCTTGAAACAAAACTGAATTTGAGAAAGATCTCATAGGATTTTAGGTAAATAAGAAAATGAAACTTTCACCAATGTTTGGCAAAACCTGATCTAATGAAGAAATAAACGTCAACATCTGGTGTTTACCCCTCTCCCACTGAATTCCTGGTAATGTAAATATTTAGGAGTTTTTTTTACCTTAGGGCCCAATATAATACTGACTTTCAACCAAAACAATAACTCTCTGTGTTCTTGGAAGTCACACAAATCATCCTGACCAAAGGGGGAGAAAAAGAGAGAGAGACTATGTTCATTTAATTATTCAATAAGAATCTGCTGAGAACTTACAATGCATTAGGCACTCCTCTGGTTGCTTGGAACAAAACACAAACAATGATCTTTCCCTTGTGGTGTGGTCATTCTAGCAGAAGAGCGAGGCATATACAAAATACGTTTTGTTTTTTTTTTTTTAAAAAAAAAGAAGTATATTTTTTACCATGATAGAAGATAAGTGCTATGAAACACACACACACACACACACACACACACACACACACACACACACACAGCTTTGGGGGATCCAAAGTATGGAGAGGGGTATTAAATAGGATCATCAGGGAAGGTTCATTGAAAAGGTGATATTTCAGCAGATATGATAGGGATCGGGTAACTATTCATGCTTATTTGCACACATCATTTATCCACAAACAATAGAAAATGAAGATACCAACAATGGACCACTCCACTTCCATTACACAACCTACAGAGTTCTTCCGGTCCTTGTGAAACACTCTCAAGGCAACTTTGTTCAGAAGTGTCAACCTCCTAATACAGAGAGAAGTCCCTAAGGCATTAGAGGCTCAGTAATCAGCCTACCATCACTCAGCGTAAAGGTAAGACTGGAATCCCAACAATATAGCACAGTGGCTAAGAAAATGGACCCTGAAGACAGACAGAGCTTGTTCCAAACTCAGTCATTTCTGTTTGTATGACCTTGGGCAAGGTACTTGACCTCTAGCATCTTAGACTAAATACCCATGCAACAGCAATAACAGTACTACTGTGCTATGGGAGGTAAAGAGATAACGCATGGAAATACAAGCTGTGCTTAGTACAGGGTAAATGCTCAATACATGTAACTGTTACAAAAATGAGTTTTCAACCACTAGTTTGTTCTGACGTTCAGAAATTTCATTGATGCTCGTTTTGTTACTGAGTCCAATGAGGCTCAAATGGTTAAACCAACTGTCCCAAGACCACACGGAGACTTTGGCTCTAAATTCATTGTGCTTCCATGAACCGACATATGGCTCATGACTCTGACCCAGGAAGTGAGACACTAGCTGAGCTCCAGGCAACCCCAGCTAGAGACGCACAAGTCAGGAGACCCACCTCAGCCCACCACTCCCCTAAGAGACACTTTTAGATCTCCTCTGAGGGAGGGGGACTAGTCTCCTTCAGAGCAGAGTGTCATGGTGGGGGAGGGGCCGCTGATTATGATGAGCCAGGGAGAGTATATGGTAGGAAGGCTGGAGACAGCACCTGGAGGCCTGAAGTCACATCTGCTGTCTGCCACTGATGTACCAAGTAAACTCAAGCAACTATTTTCCCATCTCCGGGTCCATGTCATCACATCTGCTGTCTGCCACTGATGTACTATGTAAACTCAAGCAACTATTTTCCCATCTCCGGGCCCGTGTCCTCACGTGAGAAGGCTGCACTCACTAACCTCAAACACTGCATCTTGTTCTCCAACGTGGTGGTTCTCTTCTCTTCTTAAAAGTCCCATGAGAGAGGGAAAGGGTATGTATTAATAACAATAATGAAGAATGGCATTAAAACAGCACTCCCTTTGGGTGAGATGCTGTTCTAGGCGTTTTACATAAACTGCCTCATTGACTTTTCGCAACCCCCCAATGCCAGATATTGTTATTATCCTTATGTATAGACTGGAAAACAGAGGCTTGCAGAGATTAAGTAATTTGGTTAATCAAATTACTTAATTTGTAATTTGGTGGTAGGTAAACCACCAGGCTGGGATTTGAACCAAGGTCTGTTGGACTCCAAGGAAGGCCATGTTCCCAACAGCTATGGCATTACTCACGGGTATGGTAATAATGAGTTAACATCTAGTGAGTACCAGAAATTTTTCAAGCCTTTATATACATTAGTCTCTGTGTTTTGGCAAAGAGGAGAGTAAACGTAAGTTAAATATAGATTTTGGAAAATGACCCCCGTTCTGAAAACACTGCACATGTTCTCCTTTTTGTAGTATCATCTGTATTGGTCATGTCTCACCTGCAGGGATGGGAGGGTAGAAGAGGTGCACAGGGCTACCATCAGAATCAAACTCTAATCAAGAGTGTGCAGCCACCAAGGAACCATCACCTCCAGCACAGGTTTGAGCGTCAAGACAAAAGTCACATGAAACAACCTTGTTCCTGGCTCCTCATCATTTCCTACCTATACTTTCCCTTTGTCCAAGTCTCACTCCTCATTTTTTATTTTTTTTATCTTGCTGCATGTCGTGCATTTTAATAAGCCACTTTAAGACTCTTTTGGAAAGAGATATCGAGAATAAATCAAGACAAAATAAAATCACCTGTTTGTCCAAAGCCAGGATCATCAGAATGATCAGCCCTATCAGCATCAGACCAATAACAGTGCTGCCAGAGGACTTTGCCAAATGGGTTCTGGAAAGTCAGTGCACGAACAGTGGGTCAGCCTAAATCAGACCCGTCTGTGGATGATGAAGAAAGGCAGATGCTCAAGGGAGAAAATGGAAAGCTCAGGGAGGTCTCAAGGTCTTTGCTACTGTAGCCAGTTCCTGAAATCTTCATAAACCCAAATTCTAAGATGGTGACCTGGGACTGCATTTTGAGGCACAGTGAGAAGCATGGAGGGTCTCCTAACCCATAATATGCACATTAATGTGATCTTTCTGAGCACCAGGTACTTCCAGTTTGCAATAGGCAAAGGAAAGTGTTAAAGAAAATCAAGGTTGCCAAGTGTTTGCTGATCTTCAGAGGAGCTGGAAAATTCGTTCTCTCCAAGAAGAGTTCCAACTTGCCTTGTGATGCCTTGTCTAAACTCCTGAACTGGTCCAAAATAATTGATAATTCTAGATAGAACAGCCAATCAGCTTCCTAATAATTATGATTAAAGAAAACCAACAGTGGCTGCACAAAATCTCTAGGCAGGGAGAAGAGCCACAGATCAGTGTGGCCTCAGAGGAAAATATTTAGTCCCAGGCAATTTAGATAAACTAAGTTGCTGGGGAAATATGAATGGAACACTGAAGCAGCAGTTTCCTGTTTTTGAAGTCCACAAAATTGTTGAAATTGCTGGGTTTTAAGGGTGCACAGGAAGAAAGGAAATCTTTAATGGCATCATTAATGCCACAGTACTGATCAATGTCAGCATTTCACATTCTCAGTCTTCTGTTATCCAATTGTTGTTTTTTTTTAAAATAAATTTATTTATTACTTATTTTTATTTTTGGCTGCGTTGAGTCCTTGATGCTGTGCGTGGGCTTTCTCTAGTTGCGGCGAGCGGGGTCTCCTCTTTGTTGCGGTGCGCGGGCTTCTCACTGCGGTGGCTTCTCTTGTTGTGGAGCACGGGCTCTAGGGCATGCGGGCTTCAGTAGTTGTGGCACGCGGGCTCAGTAGTTGTGGCTCATGGGCTCTAGAGCACAGGCTCAGTAGTTGTGGTGCATGGGCTTAGTTGCTCCACGGCATGTGGGATCTTCCAGGACCAGGGATCGAACCCATGTCCCCTGCATTGGCAGGCGGATTCTTACCCACTGCGCCACCAGGGAAGCCCTGTTATCTAATCGTTGATTGGGCACAGAAGTATTTCACTTCCAGACACTTCCTGGTGAACCACTAACTCTAGGTTATCTTTCCCCCACATTAGTCATGTCTGCTCAAGACCCACAGCTTCATTTTTATATCAGTCAATAATAAACACACCTAGACATCTAATTTACACATTCCAAAGCTGAAGGAGAAAGACCATGAGATTGTTTGCTCTTTGGGATTTTATTAACCTCCCCAAAACCACCACTAAATTTCAGAAAACTAAGGAGGGTTTCAGAAGAGAAGAAGTCCAGCAGACGCCCCACCTGCATCTCAGAGCAGAGAAAACACTGGACTAGGAGCCAAGAGGTTAATATGGATTAGTTGAGAAAATATATGGGAAGATGATTCTCAAAGTAATAAGTTTGCACTTGGAAGGGATTGTTATAAGGGCCCAGACACCAGTTTTATAATAGCATGTACTGTGGAAAATACAGAGTCATGGATCTGAAAAGTATTTATATAGCTCAGCAAAAGTAATACACTTAGATCCTCCAAGTCAGGGTTAAAGATATTTTAAAATGGTAAGATATAAAAGTTTGTATGATGTGCCTAAAATTGTGTAGCCTTTGTTCTCAGCTGGAAATATTCAACAAAGATTTCTAAAGGATCTGCCTTTATATTCTGTGCCCAGCAGTACACTGTCTACTAGGGATGCAGTGATGTAGACATAGAGCTAAACAGACATTAGATGATAATGATCTTCCCTGTGCCACTAGAACAGAGCTGGCATCATCTGCTTGTGGTAACTTGAAGAGGAAAAAGGAATAAAGGAACGAGGTACAAGATGCTTTGACACTCGAAGTGTCAGGGTGGACTTGGGTCCTAAGGATGCTTAAGTGGTGAAAAAAAAAAAATAGCAGTTTCTTCCACCAACACTCTGTGTTCAGGTAAAAAGTAGCTCAATCTAGAGATAAAAATAGACTATTCAAGAGCTCCCCTTTTTCCCAGAAACTTGTTTGGCAGAAAACTTTAATAGGTCATTTACTAGTTGAATTTAAACTTATAAATACATAGGAAAGTATTCTCCAGCAAGCCCCATTGAAAATAGCAGAAAGGCAGAACCAGCGTGGTGTCATGGAACCAGAATATTTTGAAGTTCTATCACAGTGAGGTCAAGTTCCAGCGAGTCATGTAAATTATCTGGACTTCAGCTGTTTCACCTCTAAGATGGACATGAATACTACCCAGGTCACAGGAGTGCTGCCAGGACGCAATGAGAAGGCCTGTGTTCTCAACAAAGATTTGTTCTGTTTCATACAATGGAAGGTGTGAACTCCCTTCCCCCGAATTACAAATGACTTTCATGATCCCTCACTTTAAAACATTGTACTCCTATTATCCCATTTGACTCTCACATGACCCATTTTGAGGTGAGGAAAGTGAGGACTCAGAGAGGTCAACAGGTTTGTCCAAAGGTCACATAGTTAGAAAGGAAAGCAGCCAGAACTGAGACCCAGAGCCCTTTCCACTGCATCGCCCAATCCCTCAGCTTGGTGGTTATAGTGATACAGATGCCCTGCCTGAAGGTGGGAGGTGGAGGCATGGGGAGATCTGAAAAGTTGAAATCTTGAGATCTTCCTCACATTGTGATCCTACAGTAAACTTCCAGAATGGCATATAAATCCTGTCCAAACACTGACCGCGAATCTCTTACACTCCTTCACCAATGCCGGCTCACTCCGCCTCATTTTCTGACTGGACAGAGTGTGCAGCAGAATCCTGCAACTTAAAGGTGTTTCTAAAGGTCATGGTTCTGTCCTTTTGACTTCAGGCAGAGGAAGTCGAGATGAGGAAAAGAGACCCCCAAGATGAGGAGCGTCTTGCCCAGAAGCAAACACCAATGCAAAATGTTGAGCGTGACGGATCTCCTGCAGCCTCTGACAAGACACTCTTTCTACTGCTTAGGCTGCTTCACCTTTTCAGAGTCTTAGCACAGCTTTTCTGTTGCCCAGAAGTACTCAAGCCCTCTGCCTCTCAGAGAGTGGTGAGAACAGGTGAACTGAGCCCCCCGCCTTAAAGGGATTGGGAGGGGAGAGGAGTTCTGGTGATGGGGATACCTGGACAGAACCCGCCTTAAAACGCATGAGCTCCAGGAGCACGAGGTCTCTTTAGCTCTGGATGGGGTTTTTACACCTCCCAACGTCCTTAGGGCTTCTCCCAAAGTCAGTGCCCAGCTGACCAGTCCTAAAAGAAAGACCTCAGTTCTCTGTGCTTTAGTGGGGCTTAGCGAGCACTCACAGAAAGTAGCTTCATGATCTCTCAACTGCAGGAATCTGAGATTCACCTCCCACCCACAGCAGAAATCCTGTCTAGGGCATCTCTGACGGCTGACCTTTGAGCTAATGGTGACCCTTTCTGACCAATCTTTATGGAGCTGGAACAATTCCAATGATGGGGAAATCATTCTCCCACAAAGGAGCTCGTTCTGTTTTAGAGCCTACCTGGAGTTTCCGGCTCTCTCTGTAATGTCAGTACCATCACATTCCAAATACCTGCCAGAATTTCCCAAATTTCTTAGAGATTCAACAAGAGTTGTTTCTTGCTCTTTCCCTTTTCTCAATGTAAGCCCTTACCTGAAATAGCCTCCATAGTCTTCCACATAGTCTCACTTACCTTGTCTCTTCTGATTCTAAAAACAGTCACCTGAAGCAGGTATGAGATGCATTATCAGTCCCATGGTATAAATGAGGAAAGTGAGACCCAGAGATGCTAAGTGTCTTGCATCACTGCAAGAGGAAGCAAAACTAATAACCCCCAGCACATTGTGCTCCCTCACAAACCACACTAGCTTTGACGCTACTCTCTAAAGAAAAAAGGAGATAAACCCTTTTTAGATGAGAGGAAACCAACATTCAGCTTAAGTACTTTTTGAATCTGGACTGTGGTCCATTTTCTGTCTGATCTAACTTGGCCACACTTACCTTCAGCAGGGCCAAGAGGTCCTTCCCTGGATGACTAGGCTGGATTGGAGTACATGTGATGTCCAATTGGTGCTTTTGGGCATAAGAGGAATAAACATCTTCGGCACCTGCAGCTCATAAGCCCCAACATCCACAGAAGCACCCATTAATAGGTGCCTGGATCTCTGTCCTATTCTGGATGCTCTGTGAAGGCAATTAGAAAACCGGGGCAGGGGTATTAGCCACTGATTGGGTTGCTCTCATCAGACCCTAAGCTTCGAATGAGTCTTCTCTGAGTCGCAGGGGAGAGAAACCTTCAGAAAAGGGGCCCTGCAAAGTTAGCTTTCTCAGTTTCTTCCCACTCAAACTTTGTCCTGTCTGGCAGCTCCCACCATAATTTAATCTCATTTGGGGATGGGAGTAGATATTTCTACGTTCTTCTCTCTGAGAAGCTGTCAACCACCCTTCTGAACAATCTCATTTATGGGGCACAAGTGAAGTTAGTGATTATGTGAAGTCTCAGCAGCCTGCTTACTCATTTACTCAACTAATATTAATAATCTGCATATAAAGTACTTAGAGAGTACCTAGCGTACCATACTAGTTTTATCCAAGTTTAACCCATTGACTACTCACCACAATCCTATGAGGTAGATACTATTATTATTCTATTCTACCAGTGAGGAAACTGAGGTTCAGAGAGGTGAAATAACCACCCATGGTCACACAGGTAGTAAGGGGAAAAGCTGAGTTTGGAACCAGGGAAGCCTGGCAAGATACCTCCAGACACCTTGCTCTTAACCACTATCCTGTACTTCCTGATGTCAGTTAGCTGATTATAAATACCACTAGTTAGGTAGAAAATTTGGACAGTGTCCAAAAACCATAAATGAAGACATTTAAACCACTATAATCACACCACTCCAATAAGTGCTGTTAACAGCTGGAGGGAAAGGCACTAGACCATAGTTATTTGGCACATAAACTCTGGCAGTAGACTGTGTGTGTTCAAATCCTCCTTCTCTGCCTTCAGAATTTAAGAAAGTTATGTCACTTCTCTAAACCCACCTCCTGAGATGGACTTGGAGGTTAAAGAAGATACATATAAAACACACAGAACAGGGTCTGGTACTATTAATATCCTTCCTATAGACATTTATACATTTTTTAAAGTCAGGATTGAAGTTCATACACTATTTTTATACTGTTCCACTGGGGTGAGTTAACAAGAGAAATATAGCTATTATAAGTTACTCAAATGGGAGGAAACTGTAGTTCACTGAAACGCCCTGGAAAATGGTGAGACCTCTTGTGGGGCAGCTCATGGTGTTGGGGCCATCAAACACTATACCCTGAGACTCTACACCCTAAAAGTCTAGGTGACCACAAGAAAAGAAAAACTAACTCACAAACTTGTCACAAAGTTGGTGAGATTGCCCTCATCTGTTATACCACCTGCACTTGAACAATCACAAGGGTAGTCGTGATAACCTGAATGCAAAAGACATCCCCCAGTTTTCTGGAATATAAGAATCCTCAAAACTCTTTGGTAAAGGAAAGACCCTATAGGGAAAAAATATGTATATATTTTAAATTTTTATATATATATATATTTCTGAGATTTAATATCCTTCTAATCTTGATAGAAAGGTAATTGAAACAGATTTACATAATTTTGAAAACATTAATAAGGATTTGTGGTATTTCTCATTGCTACACACAGGACACACCTTATAACTCTAAGCCTATACCAATCTATGAGATATGAGACCTCTCTTCCATTCATTCAGTCCCTTCATTAGACCTTTAGTTTTCCCTTTCATTGTTTTATTGATTACTGCTCATGTAGAGAACGGCTATCTATTTTCTTTAACTTTTTAAATTATTTTTTTATTGAAGTATAGTTGATTTACAATGATTCAGGTATACAACAAAATAATGCAGTTATACATATATATGTACATATTTTTTTCAGGTTCTTCTTCATTATAGGTTTTTACAAGATATAGTATATAGTTCCCTGTGCTGTACAGTAGGTCCTTGTCGTTTATCTATTTTATACATAGTAGTGTGTATCTGTTAATCCCGAATTCCCAATTTATCCCTCCCCCCTCCTTTCCCCTTTGGTAACCGTAAGTTTGTTTTCTATGTCTGTGAGTCTATTTCTGTTTTGGAAATAAATTCATTTGTATCACTTTTTTAGAGTCCGTGTATAAGTGATATCAAATGATATTTGTCGAGAAAGACTATTGATAATTATTTACGTAGGTCCTTTTACCTGGAATACTTGCTGAACTCTAATAATTGTGAATTCATTAGTCTGGACTTTCAATATAAATAAAATTTTCTGTGCATACTTTAAAAAAAAGATGTATGGGATTCCTTATCCTCACATGTGATGGAGAAAATGTATATTGCAAACACTGTTGTCCAGTTAGCGTCTTATCCTGAGCATATTCTCCACCTCAGTGGTCACGTGAGGTCACATTTGCGTTCATACTCCGCCTCATCTCAATGTTTCCTAGAACCGCTGCCCATTCCACAGAGCTGTCCTAGTGCTGAGTCACCGTTTTGCCCTCCTAGCCTGCTCCAGGGTTAATGAGGCAGCCCCACAGTAAATGGGCTTCTGCCCCAAAGTGCTAAACTCTCAAATCACTCCCCGCCTCCGCCACCATCCACCAGCACAGTGGATGGAAATGAGCTCTTCATCTGCTACTTTGTCCATCTGACAGTAACACCCACCACAAATGACGTGGCCCTGCCTGCCGGGCAGACGTGGCCTTCATTCCCTCATGGTGGGTTCCTCACAGGTTCACCCCCAACCCAGGCCAACTGAGGATATTTTATATCCCTGAGCCTCTGTGGAGATCTGAGTTTGAATCCCTCATCTCAGGGGAAATTCCTCAGCCTCCTGCGTAGATCAGGGGTCCTTGTCAACTCCACCCACGCAACATCCAAGAACGAAGAGCCAGTGTGTGCGTTGGGAGATGCTTACATTTGAACCCCATCTCCTCACATCCAAAATATCCTATTAACACCTAAATAATTTGGGCCAATTTGATATTTTCAATTTTTTATTATGAAATAACAGTAGCATGAGCATACATTTCTATAGATAGTAATGATTATTTCCTTGGGATAAATTTTTAGAAGCAGAACTGTGGGCGGAAGGGCATTCTCATTTTTAAGGGTCTTCGTACATGCTTCTGATGTTAAACATTTTTCCTGTGTTATTTAGCCACTTTATTTCTTTTTTGTAAATTTAGCATTCATATTCTTTGCCTTGTTTTTCTAATGAGGTGTTTGACTTTTCTGAGTGAACTATAGAAACATAAGGATATCTCCTTTCATTTGTTTGAGAAATATTTATTGTGTTCCTATTATACGCCGGGAACTGGGCACTAAAAATATGATAATGAACCAAACAGATGAAATATCTGCCCTCATGGAGTTTACATTCTAATAGGCAGAGACAGAGAAAATAGTGTTATAAAGAAATAGAGTAGGGTGATGTGATAGTAACTGTCTGGTGTGGTGGCAGAGAAAGGGGACTCCTGGAAGTCAGAAAAGGTCTCTCTGATGTGGCGTTTACACTGAGATCTGCATGAAAAGAAGACACAAGAGCATCTTCTTATGTGAAAAACATTCCAGACAGCAGGAACCACAAGTGCAAAGGCCCTGAGGCAGGAATAAGCTGGGCTCTCAAGGAACAGTTAGAAAGACAGCAGAAGGGCTCCTATTGTCAGCTAAGGCTGGGGGAGGCTGGAGGTGTCCTGGCTGCCAAGCGGACAGACCCTCTGGCCTTGCAAGATGATACCATGCAACTGGTGGTCATTAACCTTTGACCCCTGCCAAAGCCCACCTCTCCCATCAAGTGCAATTTGAGTAAGCCCTCCAGGCAGGAAGTGAGCTGGGAGGAAATCCCTGGGCACCCAGGGTCATCCCCTGTGGGGGGGGTTTTCCAAGACCTCCGTTTCTGGAGCAGCTAGATCCCACATGCTCCTTCTTGTACACGGCACTCACACCACTGGACTTCAAAAATGAAAAGTTTTGTGGGCTGCTCAGATACCAAAGAATATCCTTGGATAACCTTTATAATTTTATTTAAGGTTAATTCGAGTATGCAGAAAACACCCACCCATCCCACTCCTATGCTCTTTGGACATGTCAGGAAAAAGAATAAAAGGTCTGAAGACAGACTAATCCCAGACAATTCGGACCCCTGTGCTGGTTACTATCTTTTTGCCCCTCCAGGTCCATCCATCCTCAGCATTCTCTATCTTTCCTTATCCTGATCTGTCCAGGCAAGGATGACTTTTCCCCACTAAAAAAAAAAAAAAAAAGGAAGGCAATAGGACATGAAGAATGGAGGTATGTATGGGGCAGATCACACATGGTCTCATAAGCTAGAATAAGAAATAAAATTTTTTTCCTAAGTGCAATGGGAAGCCAATGAAGGGTTTTTAAAAGGGAAGTTATAGAATCTGATGTCATTTTTAAACAATTTCTCCAGATTCTGTGAAGAATATGGATTATAAGGAAAGAAAATCCTGCCATTTGCAACAACATGGATGGACCTTGAAGGCATTATGCTAAGTGAAATAAGTCAGAGAAAGACACATACTGTATGATATCACTTATATGTGGGCTCTGCAAAATCCTTATCCTCTATTCTCTTCCACTGGCCTATGTGACTATTTTTATGCCGGTACCATACTGTCTCACTACGAGTGTTGGCTGCTAATGACCGATAGCTACTGCCTTCTCTGGGGTATTGCCCTCAGCCAAGAGATCCATTTCTCCCAGAAATGCCTAGGGGGTCCCATCCCCACCTCTTGGGGGAAGCCCTCAGTCAGTAGATAATTGATATGGCCTGCAAAAGGCCAAATCCCTTGCCTAGAGGCGGAACTGAGCCCACAGTATAATTCATTCTCTAGAGGTCCCCTAAGGATCAGGCCAAAGCTACACTCCAACTGAAACTACACCTTTGCTCAGCTATTTTCTGCTTCCTTCACTCCCTTACAGGTTTCTTCTATAATCACTCCCTCAGTGAAACACTGGCCCCAAAATCCTTGTCTCAGGTCTTTAAGCAACCCAACCTAAGACACATCTCTTCTCAAAATTCCAAACAAAAGTTCTAGGCTTAATATTAATAACAACAACAACAATAATAATTGTGTGATACGTCAAAGCTCTCCAGATCCTCCCAATATGTCACAAAGGGAAAAAAAGTAATAATTACTCTACAATCACTCATTTCACAAGTTCCCCAGGGGATGTTTCATGGAATATTATCATGACTGGCTTATTTCCCTCTTTTTTCTCTACTTTGTTCCAACTGTCACTCTACCCTCTATACCACTCCAGAAAGCATTCCCTATACAGTGCAGATACTCTTACCACACAGTTATTTCAATAAGTATTTAATTACAGGAAAAGATCATAAATATTATCTAAAATGCACTGGAAAATAGAATTCCCTGTGCTGCCAGAGGTCCTGATCTGTGGCTGCTTTCCTTTTTCTTAATATTTTCTTGCATCATCTGGCATCTGCAATTGCAAAAGTCACCCTGGCTGGGCTGAATGCTTGCTAATTATCAAAGGATTTTATTCCAGCCATGTTACTTTGGAGTGATGGGGCACATGGCCTCTCCAAAACTCTCCCGCTGGAAGAGTTCTGATCCTACATTAATGAGTGGATGAAAGCCTACAGGGCAGAGGAGTGATTCTACTGATGCAGAACACAAGTTATTAGAAAGAAGTAAGACGAGGTCTCCGGAAACCTATAATCTAGCTGGAGAGATGAGACTAACCACCAAGGAACAGTCATAAACAATGTAAGACAAGCAGAATTAAGTGCCAAATTGTGTGGGTCTAACAAAGGGAGTGTGGGTTTCAGAGACCAGGGAAGACATGAGAGCTGGAATAGCCAGAGAAAGCTGCCCATAGAAACTCTGGAAATGGATCTTTAAGGAGAGTGGTATACTCAGGATAGAGATTCAAATGAAGCATGTTTAGACCACCCTAGCCTCATTCCCTCCTGAATCAGTAAACATCCCTCCTAATGAAATTCTGAGCAGACAATGCAGCTAGGTTTCAGCCCCTGAGCTGAGAGTTGACGTCAGGTTTAAGGATGGATGCAGTGTAGAAAAGTTCACCAGGAGTCCTCAGAGCTGAGTTCCAGTCCTGACACCACCCCTAACTGGGACAGCAGGACATTGAGGGCCAGTGGCAAAGAGGAACCAAATTCATTCCTTATAGAAACTGCAAATGAGCTTTGAGGCTAACAAGACTCAGGGGTTGCCATGAAATCCCACAAGATTTGTTTTTATCCTCTCTGATGCGTGGAGACAGATAACGAGCCCCTTCCATAGTGTGTTCTTGCTGACGAGGCTGCCTTTTCCCGGGAGCCCTGGGGGCTGTCCCAGGTTGCTGATTCGTGATTCAGGGACAACCTTTGTGCTTACTGTGTCCCTCCCACAAAACCATCCCCAGAAGTATTTTTAAAACCCCACCGGTTCGCTTAACAAGAAGAAACCTAAAATCTGTCAGCTACATACATCTACTTGAGTAATCTGAGCTGCTTTCCACAAAATGCTTAAATGACCTTCAATTAGTTTGATTCCAAACCTAAGATGAACCCAATTCGATTATTCCACCAGGTAAGTAGGATGTAATTGTTACCTTGACAACATTGATAGGGTACCAGCTCTGAAGTAAGGTCCACACAAACTGGGGAAGATGAAACTGGGCAGAGATTCTGGCCATTATCATCAAAACTTCTCACCTATTGGGACCATGTCCAGTCTGAGATTTCAGCTCTTATATGAAATACACAAGTAAGACTGGGTCTTTTTTTTTTTTTTTTTGGAAAACTACAGCTGCAGTCTTTTCAGGCTTATGTGTGTGTCACTAGGTAAATTTTAGAAAATATGAATAGTTTTATGAGGCAGGGGTGGGGTACTGTACTGCACAGCTTAGACCAGAGAATTCACTGTAAATTACTGCCCTTCCTATAATTATGCTGTAGGTGGGATTAATCATACGTACTGGAGCTTTGGCTTTGAGACCTCAGTTAGAATCTGGGCTTTTCATTGACTAGTCATGTGACCTTGAACAAGTTACTGAGCTATTCAGAGTCTTAGTCCCTTCCAGGACAAAATAATACCTCTATCACAGGGTCATTGTGAGGATTATACGAGATAATGCGTGTAGGATGTTTAGCATCCTGGCTGACACGTAGTAGATGCTCAGTGAATGGCTAGCAGTGTTAGGAAGGACACACAGCACAGTGGTTCAGCACCCCAACACTGGGATCAGGGAGGCCAGGGTTAACATCTAAACATCTTTTCTTTCTAGCTCTGAAACCTCAAGCGAACTACTTAATATTTCTAAGCCTCAGTTTCCTCAACCGTAAAATAGAGAAAACTATTCCTCTCTCATAATGTGATGGTCAGCTTTAAATGAAAGAAAGCCTTTACAGTGCTTAGCACACTACCTGACTCAGGGCAAGAGCTCACTAAATGTTGACAATCATGTTTTGCGATACCAATCCCATAAGGTGAGGAGGGTTAACTTTGTTAATCTCCTTCATTGTCCCCAAGGGACTCAACCCTTGGAAGAAAGAGAAGGAAGAGTTTGGGAGAAGATTCCAAGTTAAAGTAAGCACGTCTCTTCTCTGAAGTGTTCTTCCAGGGTAAGACTGTCTCCCTTTCCCTGTCCCCTCCAGAGACTGCATATTCTTCTACATTACATATTATAATCAAAACATATTACAAGTAATAAGGTCAACTCATAAGTGTCCCTGAGACTTTTTAAAATGTCAACTGGCCACAAACCTTTGTTTTCCCACTTATGAGCTGTTGGGTTCAGGGAATCTATAGCTGTCCTCTACTCTGGACCCGATCTAAGCTGCTGGTACCCCCAAGCCCCTTCTTAAATAAGATCTTCAAAACTGAGTGTCAACAGCCTGGTCTTGAAAAGTTTCCTTCCGGGAAATATTCTGGAAATTGCTTTTCTGGAAAATAAGCAAACTCTATCACATTAGGTAAAAACCCATTCGCCCGTGAGCCATGGCCGCTGAGCCTGCGCGTCCGGAGCCTGTGCTCCGCGACGGGAGAGGCCACGACAGTGAGAGGCCCGCGTACCACACACACACAACAAAAACAAAAACAAATTTAAAAAATTATTGTTATATTCCCATTTTATTATTGAGAAAGTTGAGATTCTAATTGGGTAAGCAATTTTCCCAAGAATGTACCAAAGGAGGAATATGGCCCAACTATGTCTGTCTTAACCCAAAAACAAGGAAAAAGAAGAAAAGACATGGACCACCAAGAAACTCCAAAACCGAACTTAACCCTTTTCTCCCCTGGAAGTTGAGTATTTGCCTAATAGTCTTAGAGGTGCTACCATTTAAAAGTTGAGACTTGGGTCTGAAGAAAAGGTAATTCTGCTCCCCTACGAAGAGAGCATAATGGGGCAGAAAGAGCACCAGATTTGGAGTTAGAAAGTCCCAGATTGAAATGTTGATTTTCTTTCTTCCTAGGTGTGTGGCAAGTTGGGCAACCTCCTTAACATCTCTGAGCCTCCTTTTACTCTTCCATCAAATAGTCATGGCTATACCCAACTTAAAGGGCTGCTGGAAGGATTAGGGCTAAAGTATGAGTTGGGTATTGCCTGTGGCACAAACCCTGTGTGACTGCATTTGTACCCAGATGATCTGCCACCTAATCTCTGGGCATGTGCATCGAACAATCTTGTCCCTAAATCAGAGGGAACCCTGGGATCTCACCATGAGATGGATAGAAAATGGACTAGGACAATTTCAGAACTAGAGGTTGAGAAAGATATTGAAATTAACCAAGTTTACTCATGACTTGAAAGTAGGAAGGATCTGATTATCTAAAGAACTGCAGGTAGATTTCTTTGATTCCATAAATCATAAATATGTAGTTAAATGTAAGAAGGCGGCAAAACAAATTCATAGCAAAAGAGCACAGAATTTGCCATCAAACCAATATCGTTCGGAGCACACATCTTTCACTTATTAAACTGGGTGACCTTAGACAAATTAATCTCTCAGAAGTTCAAATTCCTCATTAGTGAAAAATAAGATAACAGCCCTTGAAGGACTATTTCCAGGATTAAACAAGATAATATATGCAAAGCTCCAAAGTTTTTAGTGGAAAGGGTAAGTAAGTGGGCTGTAAGCACACAAGAAAACCATAATAAAATCAGAAATAACAAACTAGATTTACCTACATAACATGGATAAATCACAAAGATACACTATATGTGGGAAAAGACACTAAAAAGATCACGCATATAAAATTTAAAACACACTAAAATCACTATATTTTTTTAAAGATACACATATTTCTGGGACTTCCCTGCTGGAGCAGTGGTTAAGACTCTGAGCTCCCAATGCAGGGGGCCCAGGTTCTATCCCTGGTCAGGGAACTAGATCTCACATGCATGCCACAACTAAGGAGCCAGCGAGCAGCAACTAAGGAACCCACCTGCCACAACTAAGATCTGGCACAACCAAATAAATAAATATTAAAAAAATAAAGATACACATATTTCTAAATAAATATAAAAGGAATAAACATGGGATGATATCTATTTCACATATACTAAAGTAGATCCCTATGAGGGGTTGGGGAAGGACTGAGGATGGAGGGATAGGAGGGGAAATAATATGAAGAAGGACCTTGCCCTGTTCAATAGTGATGGTTTATCAGGAACTGGGGAATATGGTTAATATTCCCCAGTTCCTGATTCAAGGAACTGGGGAATATTATTTCCCAAGGAACTGGGAAATATTCAAGATTCCCTTGAATCTTTGGATCCAAGATTCCATAATATGTTTAAGTATCTATCAATCACTTGAAATAGTGCCTGCATATTTAATACACTCAGTAATTAGTAGCTAGAGTATACACATTACATAGTACAGATGTTAGGAAAATTCTTTCAAGAGCCTCATTTAGCCCATACACCTAGACATACAAATCATGGATTGTGAGAGCAAAAGAACCTTAATGATCATATAATCTAGCCCTACCATTTTTCAGGACAGAAAGTAAAGCCCAAGGAGGGAAGGTGAACTTCTGAAGGTTCTTCAGCTAGTTAGTGTTTGTCCTAGAGATGGTAGCCATGGATCTTGACCATACCAAAAGGGCCTTCCAAAGAACTTAACTCATCCCAGGCCAGGCTGCTGGAGTGGGGTGGAGGGAACAGCTCAAGGAGGCTAGGTTTTATATGATATGTCAGTGTCTCCCTCCCACTAGTGACCACTGATTAGAGCTAGAGGAAACCCCCAACCAAGATTAAAGTGGTAAAGATTAAAATGGAGAAAAAGACTTTCAGTTTTTTATTGATGTTGAGATGTAATTGACATATAACAGTGTGTACGTTTAAGTTGTACATGTGTTGGTTTGGTACACATATATTGCAATATGATTGCCACCATAGCATAAGCTAACACGTCTATCATATCCCATAACTATCATGTCTTCTTTGTGGTGAGAATAATCAAGTCTCTTAGCAACTTTGAAGTTTACAACACAGTATTTCAACTATAATCACTATGCTGTGCCCTAGATCTCCGGAACTTATTTATCTACTAGTTGCTAGTTTGTACCCTTAAACATCTTTTAATACCAACTGACTAAGCAATTTTTGACCACACGCTGAATTAGGTAATAAGAAAAATATATATCAATGGGTAATATGAGGGAATAGTTCACATAAAGAGCAGATTTGTCATCTTCCAAATTCTGATATGCTTTCCTGAGAAAAAGGGATTAGAACTGTTGTGTCTGGAAGAGGCGAAACTAAAGTCAATGCGTAGAATATAAAGAGAAAGAATCCAGGTACAAAAAGAGAATTAACAGGTAGAACTGTCCACAGACAGAAGCTCACAAGGCAACCGTACAAGCACGTGGAGGGTGTGCAGCGGAGGAGACTCCAAGATCCAATGGGGATTAGAGCAGATGCTGCCTAGATTATTTCCAAATCTCTGGAGTCTATGTGTCTCTTATCTTCACAGGAATTTCCAAATATAAACCAGAGTTAATTTGAATTAGAAACACCAGCTCATGGCTCAGCTTCCAGAAATGCAGGATGCCGGAGAAGAATCACCCAGGTATAAGATTTCTCAAAAACAATCTCTGTACATTTGCCCAGAAATATAAACCTAACTTCTACCAGAGAGAAAACAACAGTCTTTCAATTCTGGGATTTTTTCTTTTTTTCATTTCATTCTCAGCCTCAGATCAACAGTCTATGTTGAATCCATGGCCAAGAATAATTTCACCATAGTAACTGAGTTCATCCTTATGGGCTTTACTGGCTACCTTAAGTTGGAGATGCCCCTCTTCCTGGTGTTTCTGAGTTTCTATCTAGTCACCCTTCTGGGGAATATAGGGATGATCATTCTGATCCAAGAGGATGTCCGACTCCACACCCAATGTACTGCCTTCTGAGTCACCTCTCCCTGCTAGACACCTGCTACACCTCAGCCATCGCCCCTCAGATACTGGCCACACTCGCCACAGGCAAGACAGTCATCTCCTATGGCCAATGTGCTTCCCAGTTCTTTTTCTTCACCATTTGTGCAGGCACAGAGTGTTTCCTGCTGGCTGTGATGGCCTATGATCGCTATGTGGCTATTAGCAACCCACTGCTCTACACTGTGGTCATGCATCCCAGGATCTGTTGGAGTTTAGTGCTGGGAGCCTATGTCTATGGGGTAGCAAGGTCCATCCTGAGTACCATGTGTCCTTTCACCCTCTCCTTCTGTGATAACACTCAGATCAACTTCTTCTTCTGAAGCTTGCCTGCAGTGACACAACAAACACTGAGATTGTCATTGTCTACTTTGACAACTTTGTGATTTTGGCCAATGCCTTGGTCATCCTGATTTCTTACCTGCTTAGCATCAAGACCATTTTGAGGGTGAACTCCTCAGGTGGCAGGGTTGAGGCTTTCCCCACATGCTCCTCCCACCTCACTGCTGTGGCCATTTTCTTTGGGACCCTCATCTTCATGTATCTGCGGAGTGGTTCAGGCAAATCCCTCGAGGAAGACAAGGTGGTGTCTGTCTTCTACACTGTGGTCACCCCCATGCTGAACCCTGTGATATACAGCCTGAGAAATAAGGATGTGAAAGCGGCCTTCAGAAAGGTCACTGGTAGATTCCAAGTGTCACGGAGTGTGTAGATCTGGGTGTAAGGACCTCTCGTCTTGGTCCATTTTTTTCCCATGTTAATATATCCTAATAGGCACCAGCAGTATATGCAACCTGTACGCACAAACAAAAAGAAGGTAGAGAGGTACCACTGGCACACAAGAAAAACTGCAAATCTACAGCAACATGGTTGGAACTACAGATTATCATACAGAGTGAGGTAAGTCAGAAAGAGAAAGACAAATACCATATGATATCACTTATATGTGGAATGTAAAATATGACACACGGTGAACTTATCTATGAAACAGAAACAGACTCACAGACATAGAGAGCAGACTTGTGGTGGCCAAGGGTGAGGGAGGGTGGGGGAGGGACGGAGTGGGAGTTTGGGGTTGGTAGATGCAAACTATTACATATAGGATGGATAAACAACAAGGTCCTACTGTACAGCA
>NC_041229.1:98920311-98924204 GCF_002837175.3 Physeter macrocephalus | reverse complement strand
TTCGTGCCCCGGTCCGGGAAGATCCCACATGCCGCGGAGCGGCTGAGCCCGTGAGCCAGGGCCACTGAGCCTGTGCGTCCGGGGCCTGTGCTCCGCAACAGGAGAGGCCACAACAGTGAGAGGCCTGCATACCACAAAAAAAAAAAAAAAAAGGAAAGAAAGAAATGAGCCTTCATCTTCACCATTCTAGAGATTCCAGTCACCCCGCTTGGAGAGCTCACACCAGAACAATGAAATTTGCAAATTCCAAATTTGCAAATTGCCTTCCCACTGAATCAGGTTTTGTTATTCCTGCTTTGTTGTTACTCTGATATCTTCAAGGTGAATTAAGCCTTTGGGGATGTTTCCTCAAGGACTAATTCCTTAGTTTCTGAAGGATATGGTGCATTGCCTCTCCTCTCCACTCGCATAGCCTGCCTCATGAACAATTTTCTCCTACCAAGCATCCTATTTCCAGGAATGGCAAAGTCAGAGAGCAAAGGTAGGTATAAGGCGGGTATAAGGAAAACGCTGAACCACATATTATCTTCTCTGGCAGAAGATGTGGTAAGAGGCGAAAGTAACTGAAACTCCTGCACAAGACTGCAAAACCCTTCAGGGCTGAGTCTGTTTTCTTCGTTGCTGAACTCGTCTCCAAGTCCAGAGTTGGGACCAGATGAGCTCTCAATAATTGCTTTTGAACACATTTTTATGGCACATGCATGGTCTCATTTGAGCCTCATGGAGCGAAGACATGGTTAGGTAGAAGATCCTACTTTGCAGTTCAGAAAACACTTTCTGAGAGTCCCTTTGGGCCTTTGCTCAAAGTCCCTTTGTTCAGAGTTTACAGCCCCATAGGCAAGGAATGTCTCTCAGAGTCAGGCTCGTATCTGAATCCCAATTCTACCACTAATTCACCGTGAAACCTAGGGTAAACGGTTTAATTTCTCAGATCCTAAATTTCCTCAAGTCTAAAACAAATGTAACAACTCCAAATTTAAGAGTGTATGGTAAAAATTAAATAAGGTGATGACTAAGAAATCTAGCACCAATTAGTTGCTCAATATATATTTTTCTCTTCCCTTCCCTTTCCTTCACTTTCTGATATCAACCCTGGGCCTTGCCACAATTCCATGGCCGTGAACAAATAGTAAGGAGATCATGAACAAATGATAGGGCAAGATAATGAATTCAGGAAGGTGAATATAAATCCTTTTCACCCAAGAAATAAAATCAATATGGGTGTTTAACTTGGGGGATGGAAGGGGAGAGTGCATTTGTTTACATCCCACATAGTCAAGGGTAGCCAAAGGATGTCTCCGTGAGCCATGGCCACTGAGTCTGTGCGTCCGGGGCCTGTGCTCCGCAACAGGAGAGGCCACAACAGTGAGAGGCCTGCATACCACAAAAAAAAAAAAAAAGGAAGAAAGAAATGAGCCTTCATCTTCACCAATAGTAAGGAGATCATGAACAAATGATAGGGCAAGATAATGAATTCAGGAAGGTGAATATAAATCCTTTTCACCCAAGAAATAAAATCAATATGGGTGTTTAACTTGGGGGATGGAAGGGGAGAGTGCATTTTTTTACATCCCACATAGTCAAGGGTAGCCAAAGGATGTCTTTTTCACTGAATGTATTGTTGTGTGCCCAATGAACCCCTCTAACCAATCTTGAATTTATGAGAAGTTGATCCTCCATGCCCTTCTATATGGGAACAACCATTTTATTAAAATGGCCCTTCACCCTACCTACAGCTGATTTGTTCAGAAGTGAGCACCTGACCCACGTTAGGTTTAATAAAATTTTTTCCATGGGCATTGTGAAGTTCAACATGTAAAAGAGATTTAGCATAGGAGACCCGATTGTCCAAAGTAGAGAAGTCAAGAGAGAGGCAAAAATGAATTAGTTATTCAAAGAGAATCTGCAACGAAAAAGACTAAGAGCTCTGACAGTTTCTATTTCCTACTTCCCACTGTACTAAGACACTGCCACAGTAATGTTCTTGCTTCCTTACGACACATTGGAATCCTACAATAAATTCCCCTTTGGGGACTAGTTCAAGCTTGGTCATCAGGGCTAAAGGATTCCATACTTATAGAACTCTAATGGAAAGGAGTTCTCCAGTATGGTACAGCAGATCTACCCTCATTGACACTGATTATATCTACACTCTTTGAATAAAGAAGGGACTGGGTCTCATTATGAGACCCAGTAAATAAAGTAAATGAAGAGTGTGTCTTTACTTCTATCATTCTCCCATTGCAAGAGAAACTTCCCCACTCATAGCTTAGGTAACCAATGTTCTAGCACTTGACCTTCCCCTTCAAGTGATCAGACTAGAGTAAGCCCCTGACCCAGGTTTCATCAGTGCGTGAACAGAGTAGAGAGCCATGAGATGCTCTAGAGTCGTACAATGATTACTAGTCTGGGAAGATCCCACATGCCACAGAGCAACTAAGACCCTGCACCACAACTACTGAGCCTGTGCTCTAGAGCCCGCAAGCCATAACTACTGAGCCCGCGTGCCACAACTACTGAAGCCCGCGCGCACCTAGAGCCCGTGTTCCACAACAAGAGAAGCCACCGCAATGAGAAGTCCGCGCACCACAATGAAGAGTAGCCCCTACTTGCCACAACTAAAAAGAAAGTCCGTGCGCAGCAACGAGGACCCAATGCAGCCAAAAATTAATTAATTAATTATTTTTTTTTTAAAAAAGTATCTCCCCCTTGAGGATTTAAACTGAAAAATATGGGAAAAGACTAAGTTAGCTGAGAAATGAGACTCACAGATGATGATAAGCTATGGAGAGAATGGTTGAGTCATGTTTATGGACAGACCAGAGAGGAAATAAGCAAATGTCAGATGCTGAGGAGGCAGCCATATAAACCAGTCCCTAGTGCTACATTAGATCTTTCCAAATCTTGAATTATGTTCCAGACTGAGTTCTAGCACTCCCAATAGGCCCCCCCAAGAAATCCCTGTCTGCTTTTTGGAGCCTAAAAGTCTTAACCCTAGACCCATATTCTACTAGATAATCTGAATGGTCTCCTTTACAACCTAAAGAACCTAATAACTCATTGTCCTAGCTCCTAATAAAATATTATTATTATTATTATTATTATTATTAATACAGCTAAGAGTTACAGAGCACCTATTATATGTCAGACACTATTCTAAAAACTTTTAGATGTATTTAACAACTCTATGATGCCTTAGCAACCCTATGGTATAGGTGCAATTATTAACCCCACGTAGGGATGGGGAAAATAAGACATAGAGAAGTTAAGTTGTCCAGGGTCACAGAAGCAAGCCTCTTGATTTGAGCTCAGGGACTCAGGTTCCAGAAACTCTAGTCTTATCTACTTTCTTATATCACCTTTGAACACCATTTTATAAACAATTGTCCCTTCTCTGGTAACAGAATGACTTAAGGCAAAATGGCCCCTGAATCACTTTGCTGTACACCTGAAACTAAAATAACATTGTGAATCAACTATACTCCAATATAAAATAAAAATTAATTTATTAATAAATTTCTCCCAACAACAACAAAATAGTAGCCTTATTCATTAGGCTCTTTCTCCAGGAATCATAAAAGATGGTTTTCCTGCTTAGGAACTTGGGAGTCATGTGAAGGGACATTCAAAGGTCATAGGTAAGAGAAGACAAAATAAATAAAATAAAAGACCTATTTAACAAGGAGAGAACTTTACTCAGCCTAAATCCCTATACACTTGCCAGTTCTTGGCTAAGCAGCTGGATGGATAGAAGCTGGAAGAGAGTGCATGTAATGGTCATTCAATAAAAATTTATTCAGGGGCTTCCCTGGTGGCGCAGTGATTGAGAGGAGTCCGCCTGCCGATGCAGGGGACACGGGTTCGTGCCCCAGTCCGGGAAGATCCCACGTGCC
>NC_041229.1:98902628-98920038 GCF_002837175.3 Physeter macrocephalus | reverse complement strand
GCGCGTCCGGAGCCTGCGCTCTGCAACGGGAGAGGCCACAACAGTGAGAGGCCCGCGTACCAAAAAAAAAAAAAAAAAAAAAAAGAAATGAGAGATCCATGCCTGCTTTCCAGCATCCTCTGCAGACCTACAAAGGAGAAACTACCTACACAAGCATTCTCCTCCCCCGCCCTCCCATTATCAACCTACAAGACCCATTCATCTACTTTATCCAGGTCTCTGCGGAAATGTTGCCTCATTTGGGAGAAACCTTCTTGAGCACCATATCTAGAACAACAGCTCCCTTACTGCATGTCACTGTCTATCCCCCTACCCTGCTATTTTATTCTTCAAGACACAACAATGCCTGATATCTAACTGCATGTTTGTTTTTTATCCCCACCCCCAGTAAAATGTAAGTTCCATGGAGGCAAGAACTGCTATTTTTAGTGCACCTCCTGAATCACAGTAGGTGCTCACACAAGATCTATTGAAAAGCAGAAAGATTTAAATGAATAGGACTTCTATTTCTGGCAATATGGTGGACTAGGATTTTCTGACCAAGCTGGCTCCTTAAAAACATGTAAAAAGATAAAAATAAAATGGTGAAAAGATACTAAAAAATCAAAGGCTAAACATCCAAGGGGAAAAAAGAACCCCAAGACGTAAGCAGAGTATTGAAGCTCGGTTTGCCATCTATAGCATCTCCCCATGAGGCTATAGAACAACAGTTCCCCTACTGCATGTCACTGTCTATTGTTGTCTATTGTCAACTTTGCAGCTTAAAGCAGCAAACATTTCCTATTGCAGTTTCTGTAGGGTCAGGAATCCAGGCACAGGTTAGTTGGATGTCTTTGGCTCAGGGTCTCTCACAAAGCTGTAATTAACATGTTGGCAAGGGCTGAAAGTGAAGGCATGGATTTGGGAAGACCTGGATCCTTCCCCACTGGTAGCCAAATATGTCAGTTCCTTGCTACATGGACCTCCCCATGAGGCAGCTCACAACATGACAGATGACTTTCCTCAGAACTAATTGCCCACCACAGTCTTTTTGAAACTTAATCTCAAAAGTAACATCCCTGGGCTTCCCTGGTGGCGCAGTGGTTGAGAGTCCGCCTGCCGATGCAGGGGACACGGGTTCGTGCCCCGGTCCGGGAAGATTCCACATGCCGCGGAGCGGCTGGGCCTGTGAGCCATGGCCGCTGAGCCTGCGCGTCCGGAGCCTGTGCTCCGCAACGGGAGAGGCCACAGCCGTGAGAGGCCCGTGTACCACAAAAAAAAAAAAAAAAAAAAAAGATGAAAAGTCAAAGCACAGAATGGGAAAAAAATCTTTTTAAGACACACAATCAACAAGGACTATTATATTGTGTGTGTGTGTGTGTGTGTGTGCGCGCGCGCGTGCGCACGTGCCCGTGCGTGTACTTAAAAATCACTAAGAAAAGATGGCACAAAGGCTCAAACAGGTAATTCACAAAAGACTATCCAAATAGCCAATAAACCTATGAAGAGATATTTATTCTTGTTAGTAATCAGGAAAATGCCATTTGAAACCACAGTATGCTCGTTAGATTAGCAAAAATTAAAGAGTATGACACCACTATATTGAGAAGGATATGGAAAATGGGTAGTATAAATTAGTCTAACAATTTTGTTAAACAATTTGGCATTATACTTTAAAAATCAAAGATACACAGTGATTCAGCTATTTCAGTGACCTAAGTATGCACAATGGTGAAGCTCTTGCACATGCCTACCAGGGTGCAGGTGCAAGAATGTTCATAAAGCATTGTTATAATAGCACAAAACTCAAAACACTTGCCTCTAGGTTTTTATTCTTCTGATCTGGAGCGTAGATGTGATGGCTGGAGCCCTGGCTGCCATTCAGCTACCAAGGTGACCTTGAAGCTACAAGCCACGCATAGAAAACAGCAGAGCAGAAAGAGCCTAAGCCCCTGATGACATTTTTAATCCACCATACCAGCCGTGGGCCGCCTATCTCCAGGTTTCTTTTATGTGGAAAAAGAATTAATGTTTATCTTATTCAAGAAAACAACCAACTCGAAACAACTAGAAAACAAATACACATACAAAGAGAGAAAGATCAAAAATAAGCCAAACTAAGACATATGATTTAGTGATACTAAGACATATGATTTAGTGATACATAGACAGATGATGTGGCTACCCCCTTTCCTTGGCAGCAACAAAATGGGAATCAAGGGGCCCTAGGAGGCCCCTTCTCAGTTATGACTTTTCCCAGCTCTGTTGTTGTTACTGATTTAACACCATTAAAGTGATCTTCCTTTATTTCAAAATTAAATAGGCTGATAAAAAGGAATGAAATAATGCCATTTGCAGCAACAGGGATGGACCTAGAGTTCATCATACTAAGTGAAGTAAGTCAGACAGAGAAAGACACGTACCATATGATATCACTTATATCTGGAATCTTAAAAAATGGTACAAATGAACTTATTTACAAAACAGAAAGAGACTCACAGACATAGAAAACAAACTTACGGTTACCACAGGGGAAAGGCGGGGGGATGGATAAATTAATAGTTTGGGATTAACATATACACACTACTATATATAAAATAATTAATAAGGACCTACTGTATAGCACATGGAACTCTACTCAATATTCTGCAATAATCTATATGGGAAAGGAATCTGAAAAAGAGTGGATATATGTATAACTGAATCACTTTGCTGTATACCTGAAACTAACACAACATTGTAAATTAACTATACCCCAATATAAAATAAAAATTTTTTAAAAAAATAAATAGGCTAAAGGACTGAACCCTTCTCCCACAGAATATTTTGTGAGGCAGATGTTTAATCTAAAGAAGACCTGATGCTCAAGACTCTGCCACAATATAGAATGGAAAGCAAATCCAGGTACAGTTCACTGAGGGCTGGGAACATCTATATTGGGTTTAGTCAGCTTTCCCAGAAGTGGTAAGACTTGAACTGGGTCTGGAAGGAAGCAGAATCCTTGAGCAGACCAGACTAATGTGTGAGACTGTGGTTTCACGGTCCTAGTCTCCTCGCCCTGACGATAGCCATCCTCCACCATCATTTCTGATCAGCCCTCCGGCTGGTAGCTGAGAAGCTATGTGACCTCGGATAAGACGTGCACCACCACCCCCGGGTCCGTACCTTCATCTGTAATGTATCAAAGTAGGACTGGATTGTCTCTCCGTTTCTTTCCAGCCCTGGAGGAAGTGGCATGGAAGTGACAATGTTCAGTTCCTGAAGAGCACAGAGAGGATCATGGGAAATTATGTCATTTAGGATCTACCACTTACCCTCCTGAGCTTTTTAATCCCCAGACCCATTGTTTTCTTACCTACTGAGAGCCCTGAGTCAGCTCTAATTGAAGGCAGATGACTTCTCCCAGAAACATGAAGCCCTGTCCCGTTCATTTTGTGATTTACAGGCAAGTCTGGACTCATGTAACCCCCACTGCAGGCAAGTAAATTATCACAGTGAATCGTAGAGAAAAAAGAGTCCCTCTTTCATTTAGCATTACCACCTTCATACCAGAAGCATCATCTTAGGTGACACCTGTAAGATGTTAAAACCACCAAAGGATTCAATTGGATCAGAAAACTCAACGATTCAGAAACAAGGCAATCTGAATTGGGCAAGAAGGCAAAACAGTTAGACACCTGGAGAACCTGGAGGTTGCAAGCTTTGAACGTCGCCCAGGAACTCTGGATAAAACTGGGTGCCCAGCCTGGTCTTGCTACCTGCTGCGAGTTTATTCAAAAGTGGGTTTCAGCATATCCATAAAATCAGCCCAAGGAAGATTAGGTAATTGCATTTACTATGGCTTTCAGATCGCCACAGCAGCAATCTCCTTGGATCTGCTCAGAAAACAAAAATATCAGCAGTGCTTCATAGAAGCCCCTCGCAGGAACAAAAGGACCAGTTCTTTCCCTATGAGATAATGTAAATCTTGTAACTATGTTGGGAGATCATATATTTTCCAGATACTATTAAGTGTGCTTTCCAAAAGTTTGAAAAAATTTAAATTTTATCTGTGTGACCTTTTTTTTTTTTTGCGGTACGCGGGCCTCTCACTGTTGTGGCCTCTCCCGTTGCGGAGCGCAGGCTCCGGACGCGCAGGCCCAGCGGCCATGGCTCACGGGCCCAGCAGCTCCGCGGCACGTGGGATCTTCCCGGACCGGGGCACGAACCCGTGTCTCCTGCATCCGCAGGCGGACTCTCAACCACTGCGCCACCAGGGAAGCCCTGTGTGACCTTTGGTACAGGTTATTTTCCCAAGGCTTTAATTCTGTCTTCTGTGAAACAAGCATAGACCTACGTACTTACTGATGGTTGCAGCAGTTAGTAACAAATATGTCAAGTGCAGGAACAGTAATTGGCATCGAGATATTATTACTCCCCTGTCACCCACATGGTTGAATAACTAGGTATTCAGAGCATGTACCAAGGATGAGTCCCATCCCTCTGAGGAGGTTGTCTCAGCTGGTGAGGTCAGAGAGAAAGACCCTTGAAAGAAGCTTTTGAAGAGATAAGGTAGAAATGGATGTTACAGGAGGAGATGTGCAGGGAGGAAGGTGACGAGATGGAAACCTCGGTGACCTGGCCTCTGAGTGTCCTGACTATGTCGTAGCAATCCTCCCATCCCTGTGGCTCCATTCTGGGTTGGTTTGTTCTTTCACAGCTCCATGGCCTCTCCTGAGGCACCAAATAAGATGCTCGTATTGAGGCCCCATCAAGATAAATTTGGGAGGGAATGTTTTCTGACACATCAGGTAAAAGTTAACTTCTTCTCCGAGGTTCAATATTCTCTTCTGCTAAATGAAAAGAACATATTGGACCAGATGTTAATCTTTTTTTAACACTGGAACGCCCTTTTCAAACAAAATGACATGAAGCACCTGTTTGTTTACCAGCGTTAAAAGAAACTCTGCTTTGTTTGAAGCTGGGGCTGAGTTGGCAGCTCCCCACCTGGTCAGCCTCCCGTTTACTTCCCACTGCTGTGTCCCTTGAGGCGTCTCCACAAAGGCTGAGGCCGCCGATGAGCAGAGCAGGAAAATCACAGAACTGCCTCACAGGCTCCTTTCCGACTCCAGGGTTCTGTGTGAGGGTCATAGGTATTTCCAACAAGTGTGGAGAAGAGCATATGAGCCCATATCCTGAGGGTCATGTGCACAGTGACCCCCAAATCCTGGACAGAAAGAGAAACCAGTCACCCAGATGCTCTCCTAACATAATGTCAGACATTGGATGGACATGGACGCAGAAACTACCAGACAACAGCTAATAACTCACAGTTTCAAGGAATGTTCTCATTGTGAGGTTTTCCCATTGAGACAATGTCTTGAATAGGTACAAGTTTTAGCTACCACCATCCAGAAGAAAGCTGCCAGGTGAATATTTCTTTTTAGGTCAACGAGGGCATGATAGTGTCTATTCTCAGGCCGTGTGAACTAAGTTATGCAAATGTTGTGGGACATGTCCGAGGGCTGGACTGAAAGGTTATGACTGTTCCGAAAAAAGATGGTGGGATTGGCCAATCCAAATCCTACTAAGCAGTGGGATATTGCTATAAGTCTCTAAAGCATATGATTGTTTAGCAATCTGAATTTGCTGGCTATTTAGTCCAAATACTGAAATATTCAGAGTAATCTTTCAGAAGCTTCAAAGAAACTTATATTTATAATCTTGAGCTTCAGATATAAGCATAGCAAAAAAGTTGTTGGAGGACATCTAGTTAAGTGTGTCCTAAAGCATGGGTTCCATGTCTCTAAATTTCCATCTCTGTGGAAAGAAGGAAAAGAAGATTCTGTGGTTAAATAAGGATAAAGAATTCTGCTTTGAAAGAAGGATGTATTGAGCCATGGAACAGAATAATAGATGCGAGTGCAAATTCAGGATGCCTATACTAGTAAGTTCCAAACTGAGTTTTCGAGACTCGGATCTCAAAAAGATGTCACAATGCCGGTGCTTTCCACAACCCACCTGAAGGCTTGAAGCTATGTTTTGTATCACACAACTGACTCTTTGGACACAGCAGACAGTTAATATGTAGGCTGGCTATATAATTTCAACTTTTTAACTTTTGGACTGCTCTCAAAGAGGCAGCTGGATAAATCAAATTCCCTTTTTAAAGTATTTGAACTAAAAAAAAACTGAAATAATTTTTCAGTTTTTCAATAGAGCTAAAGATGATGAACTTCCATGGGGTGAATAGCCACAACTATGTATAAGTCAAAGTTATGAGGAAGCAGAGAAGAGAAAAATGATGGGAAACATTTAACAGAGGGACAGAAAGAAGCAGGTGGCTGGAGCACAGAAATATCACAGTAACAGCAGTATTCTGGAAGAAAGATGTTTAAGATCAAAGAAGATGGGAGCAATGGAATAAACCAGGGTGGTCCATACTCAAGCTACCGCTAATCAGTACATTTGATAGGCATCAGTTTCCATACCTTACTTTGATAAGTTAATTGTTAGAAACTTGGTGGACCTGGTATTCTGTGTCTGAAACGCCAGGACTTTGATTTTGCCTTATGAGCCATGGAATTCTCAAGATCAAAACTGAAATGTTCTGTGGAAGTTCTACGGCTAGTGAGAACCCCATAGTTCACAAACAAGTCTTTAACCCTGACTCCAACGAGCCCCACCCCATGAGTCTCAGAATCCCTGATGGAACAGCCTCCACCCTCAACCCCAAGAGGCATCGTCCTGGAGAACAGGGCCCAGAGCAATCAATAGCTAACAAAAGAACTCATCCCACCACCAGAAAGTGAAGAATCAACCTGATTTCTACAGGAAACTGGTTCTACCAAATTCTATAAACCCCCTCTCTGTGAGCTACTTCTAGACTACAAAGGCTAAAAATTGATGAAGCAAGCAGTGCCCTAGGGTTGTGACACCATAGCTTAAATCCTGGCTTCTGCACTTGCAATTTATTCTTTGACAAGCCACTTTAACTTCCTGACCCTCAGCTTACACATTTCAAGAGTGAAATTCATAACAGCTATTTCAGGATTATTGAGAGAAATCAGCCAATTAATGTGGAAATGTCAAACACAGAATAAGTGCTCCATAAATCTAATGGTTTTCACAGAATCACTTTCTCTCAAGGACCCTCAAGAGATCCAAGACAGACAATAACCTTGTTCACAGGAGAGCAAAAATGGATTATGAAAGGGCTCACCAGGAGTTGCTGAAATGACTGGAAATGTTTGACTTGGAGAATAGGAGACTAGATAAGAGTAGGTATAATAACTGTCTTGGGAGGGAGGGGTTTTACTCAACGTGCAGAATCGAGCATAATACTAATGTGTAGAAGATACTGAAAGAGCACTGTGGCTTTCCCAACAGGGAGAATGTTCCAAAGGTAGAGTGCCCAGAAAGTCCCCGTCACGTAACACAGGATTCTGCGTCTGACCACTCTGGAGGCATCATTCACATCACAGTCTATACAAATGGCCCTGCTGGGATTTATCAGGGCACAGCCTTAGAAGCCATATGTGTCAGCCCTGGTGTACACCTGGGCTACATGACAATTTGTTGGGAATATTCTAGAAGAGAGAGACTCCAGATTGGTCCCTTCCAGTCTTTTTTTTTTTTTGAGAATTTTACCTTTTATTGACCAATGTCTTTGAAGCACCTAGAAGAGAGACTGAAACAAAGTAAGCCTTCAAGAAATGTTGGTGGATTTAATTAATGTGGTTTTCCATTATGTATTTTGATTTATGCATTTCAAAGTATGTATATTTTCATGATCATTACAGACTTTGATGAGTTGTTCTTTTTCTTTTTTCGATAGTCTGAAGTTCTCTGTTCTTAAAGAAAGTCACAGACAATAAGCAAGTGAACCTGAAGAAATACCTACCCGAGGTCCATTTTCGGGAGGGATGCAGAGATAGGTAAACACTCTCCATAGTCACTGCCAGTTGTAGATTCTTAAAATGATAACATTCTCTTCTCTCTCTGAGCAGAAGAATATCTGAGGTTTTCATCTAATGTCTGACACTGAAGAAGACAAAGTCCTTCAGCTCTGGAATCTCTACTTCCATTCTCCTCAGGCCACCCAGCCATGTGGAACCTGTGGCCAAAAGAAATCTCACCACTGTGACGGAGTTCATTCTTGTGGGTTTCACATATCACCCTGAACCAGCCGCCCACTCTTCATGATGTTTCTCGTCTTCTATCTAGTCACCCATCTGGGAAATGTGGGAATGTTTGTTCTAATCCAAATGGACACTCAACTCCACACCCCAGTGTTACTTCTTCCTGAGCCATCTTGCCCTGCCAGATGCCTGCCATACCTCGGTCCTCACCCTTCAGGTCACAGCCACACTGACCACAAGCAAAACGGTCATCTCCTGTGGCTGATGTGTAGCCCAGCTCTCTTTCTTCACCATCTGTGCAGGCACAGAGTAATGGCCTATGACCGCTTTGTTGCCATTAGCAACCCATTGCTCTATAACGTAGCAATTACTCGGGGCATCTGTAGGGGCTTTTTGGCCGGGCCTGTGTCTGTGGGGTATCGGGGGCCATCCTGCATACCATGTGCATCTTTACCCTCCCCCCCGTGATGACAATCAGATCAGCTTCTTCTTCTGCGATCTCCCACCACTGCTGAAGCTTGCCTGCAGCAGCATGACACAAAGTGAGATTGTCATCCTCTTTTTTGGCAAACTCATGTTCCTGGTCAATGTCATGATCATTCTGGTCTCCTACATGCTCATCATCAGAACAATCCTGAGAGTGAAGTCTGCTGGTGGGGGAGCCAAGACCTTCCCCACTTGCACCTCTGTTGTTCTCTTCTTTGGGACACTTGCCTTCATGTACCAGAGACTTAACTCAGACAAATCCCCAGAGAAGGACAAGACTGTGTCTGTCTTTTACACTGTGGTCATCCCCATGCTGAACCCTTTGATCTACAGTTTGAGGAACAAAGACGGAAAAGCTGCAATCAGAAAAGTCATTTGTAAAATCCAGTTCCCGAGGGATGTAGCTTAGATGAGGGTCCTTCATCCTGACCCATATTCTCCCCAGATCTTCAGGCTCTGATAAGCATCAATACCATATGGTGCTTGCTCTCAAGAATGAACGGTAGGTGGCTTTCACTGGCACCTGAGAAGTGAGCAAGAACTAGCAGCGCTGCAAGGAAAACTGTAAGTTGGGTGACATTTTTTGGATGGCTCCCCTACCTCTCTTTTCTTCCCCTCTTCCTCTTTAGTCCACTCACCAAATTCTCAGGGCCATAGTGCTGCTGTCTGATATCACAGAGCTAAAAGATAGTATAGTCATAGTAAACTGGCCACCATATCCAACCTCCCATTCCCCAACTCAACCATGCTTGAGTTTTCCAATTTCCCCTTTTTTATCCTTTTTGTCTCTGTGCTCATTAATATTGACTTTTACTCTTTATGGAAGATCATAGCTGGGAATCATACTAATGAAAGAATAAGGGGTTTTCTTGTGGTATGGATAACCTGCCAACTCATTATGAGGAAGGTAATGAAAAGAACTGTGAACCCAGTAGAATTTCCAATTGGTACAGATTAGAGTTGTAGAGGGGGAGGTGCTTCCTTTTAGCTACTCTTCCACTTACATCTTCCCAAGTGGTTCCTAATATCTCCAGGACGCTAATATATACCTTTCAAGTGGCAATTCTCTACATTCTGGATCTCCAATTCCTTGGTTTCTCCTCCTAAAATCAGTGGCTGACTCACGACAATTACTGCGCTCAATAAGCTCATTCCTGGGGTCTGCAAAGTCAGCAATGAGAGATCTATAGCAAACATTCATAAATGGTATTACCTTCTAAGGTAAAACCTTATCCTCTTAGAATATCAGTTTCCTCAAATCAAAAATAAATTTACTATTTCCTATTTGAAAGAATTGTTGTAAGGATTAAAGAAGATGATGAAAATCAATTTGGTGGTTTGGATTATAGTCAGAATAGTCTGGGTTTGCTGTGGCAACCATCAGCTCCAATGCAAAGGTTTTATTCTAGTTAACAATTCTTTTCTTGTGCAAATTGGCAAGGGGCTCTTCTCCATGTAGTCACTCAGAGACCCAGGCTTAAAGTGGCTCCACTATTTTGTAGTTGCACCATCTAGAACATGAAAACTCCTAGTCACAAGAGCAAGGGATAAAAGACTACAGAATTATACATGGACATTATGCTTCAGCCCACTGGTTAGAACTAGTCACACAGTCCTGCCTCACTAGATGGGGACCATTAAAGGTAAAAGAGCAAATGGAATATTTGCTAAGCAATATTGACTCTGCAACAGGGATTATCTGTGGTTGTCATCTCGGGTGGCCTTGGCCCGCAGCGACTTGAAGCAGGGTTTCGGTTCCCAGCCAGTGATTGAGGTCAGGTCACGGCAGTGAGAGCACCAAATCCTAGCCACTAGACCAGTGGTCAGTGAGAAGGCCCTGGCCTTACAGCTTTGCAGAAAAAGAATTCCCACTAAGACGGAAAGTAGTGAAACAAGTAAAGTATTTAAGTATAGTACGTGTGGATAGATAACACAGGCAGGCTCAGAAATAGAGTCGCACCTCGTGGGCAGTTTGAGTCACTATTATGGGGCATTACTTCCGTGTTTCCTTTGACCAATCATTTGGATTTGCCTGGTTCAGAGTCCATATTTGGTGTATCTCAGGATTTTCCCATGTGTGCACATGCATCTCTTAGCCAAGATGGATTCTACCAAAGAGGCCTATGGGTAGTTGGCATCACTCCCCTTTTGACCTCCAAGGAACCTTTCTGCGCTTGTGTAGTCAGGAAGGTCTCCTGACTTCGAGAATAAGGAATATGTGGTCTCTTATCTTCTATCTGGGCGGGGACCAGCCTCCTCTCTCAAATGTCCTGTTATTCCTGAATCGGAGAACTCAAACTGTTTGCCCTGAAGGCCCATCTATCTCCTGCCTCCGTTGCAACTATCAGCATCCTACAAAATCCTGAATAATTAGATTACTTTTTCATTGTTCAGGTTATTTTCTACAAATCACCCCTCTCATACTTGGAAAAATGGTCCCCTCCTTCATATGGTTACTGCAAGAGTAGTTGTTTGTACAAAATAGCACATTCTACCTGGTCCAATTTCATTGGAACACACATGGGCTTCTCAACAAAACTCAGTTAATCAGAGTACTCTGGGAACTATATTCATAAAATGAGAAGTACCCTAAAATATTTTGTAGGAAGCCATGACTCCAGCCATATTAACTGGAGGAGTAGGAGAGAGAGAAGAAAGAAGCCCATGTGTAAAGAGGAGGAAGGATGAGAGAGGAAGAGAAAGGCCTAATCCCAGTTGGCTAATAGATTTTTCAAGTATATCATACCCAAAAGAGGAGCTTTGATTCCCCACCCCTAAGATTGTTGCAGGCAATAAACTATCAGAGAAATTGAAGAAATCAAGGTATATTAGATATAGATATATTAAATATAGATATTGTATGTATATATATAGAGAGAGAGAGACAGACAGAGACAGAGAGACAGAGTGAAAGAGATTTATTATAAAAAATTGGCTCATATAATTATGGGGGCTGAGAAGTCTCATGATCTGCAGTCAGCAAGCTGGAGACCCAGAGAGCCAATGGTGTACATTCCAGTTTGAATCCAAATCTGAAGACAGGAGAAAACCTCGAAAACAGTTAGGCAGAGAGAGCAAATTCTCCCTCACTGAGACTTTTGTTTTATTTAGGCCTTCAACAGATTGGATGAGGCCCACCCACACTGAGGAGGGCAATCTGTTTCACTCATCTACCAATTCAAATGTTATCTTATCCAGAAACACTCTCACCCAGACACACCCAGAATAATATTTAACAAGTATCTGAATACCCCATGGCCCAGTCAAATTGAGAAATAAAATTAATCATCACAGGATTGGCTATCTTGCCTGAATTGGACTAAAACAGTGAGAATATATCCAGTATTATGAAATAGGATGCAGACTGGTACTCTTGCATCCCATAGCTCACAATAGTGAAACAACCAATAGAGTATGAACAGTGGTCTCCTGAAATGTGATCTCTGGTAAAGGCAAAGCTTTGGAAACTATAATCTCTCTGTAACATGGTGAGTGATATGTAAGTCATGAGTAATTCAAGACTGTGTTGTGGGTGGTTGCTTCTATAGCTGCTGGATAGTTTAAAGAAATTGAGTGGCATGAGATTTCCTAAAGTATTGGTCAAAACACAGAATAAAAACCAGGGACTATAAATTATTATGCTTTAAAAAATAACTTTTGACACATACACACTACTATATATAAAATAGATAACTAATAAGGACCTACTATATAGCACAGGGAACTCTACTCAATACTCTGTAATGGCCTATATGGGAAAGACTCTAAAAAAGAGTGGATATATGTATACGTATAACTGATTCACTTTGCTGTACACCTGAAACTAATAAAAAAATGTAAATCAACTATATCCCAATAAAAATTTTTAAAAATACAAAATAAAAATAAATTAAAAGTAAAAATGTCTTAACTTTTTCATGATTAGTGCTGAGATAATGAAAAAAAGAAGTCCAACTTTTGAACTGTGGTATGCCAACTTATAATGCCAGTTGAATTACTGCCCCTTGCCCAGAACTGAGAGGTTTTTTTTCTTTTTCTTTTCTTAAACATTTTATTCATGCTATAGAGGGATTTCTTTTTTGTTTGCTTTTTTTCAATCACTAGGAGAGTGGCTGAGGAGCATTGAATCAATCACTACTTTGATGACACAGTTAAGGTTCCAGATTCACATTTTCAGATACCAAGAGTTCCCTCTAAATACCACAAACAAGTCAGCTTTCATATACATTTCTTTCTACTGAACACAGCAATGCCCATTGGTATCTTTGAAGTGTAATTGCACCTTAGGTCGGTATTTCTCCAGGTAAAGCAGTTTTTTGGAATTGAATGTTCCCCTTCTTTTTTGTCTTATAAACTGAACTGCATCTTTGTACTTCATTCCACATTCAATCAAAGCAAGTGCAACCAGCACAGATGCCTTCCCCAATCCTGAAACACAATGCACTGCAATACAGTGTAGAGAAATACCAGAAAAAGCCTAGCAGCCCACTGGCATCACAACCACACCTGATATGACTCAAAAATTAGTATAAGTAAATAAATGCATGTTGTTTTAAGCCACTAAGTGTTGAGGTAGTTGATTACTCACCAAAATGATGCTTATTGTAACTTTAGGGCAACTGCTTTAAAAAATTATACTAACAGGTATGGCAAAAGCCAAAAAAAAGGAATAAAATAGAATACTAAAAAAAAAATTAGTGCAAAATAAGTCAGGAAAAGAAAAACAGGAAACAAAAAGCAGACGTGAGAAATAGAAATGTTATAAAATAAAAAACTTAAACCAAAACATATCAGTGATTGTCTTAGATGTAAATGGACAAAGCACTCTAATCAAAGACACAGATTGCCACACTATTAAAATTCAAATAATAATAAAATACACCCATATGCCGTTTACAGAGGACACTCTTTAAAGATAAGGGCATAGATAGGTTGAAAGTAAAAGAATGAAAAATGATATGCCATGGAAACACTAAGCGTAAAAAAGCTATGATGTCTATGTTATTATTGAACAAGACACTTCAAGACAAGGAATACAACCAGAGATAAAGAAAAACATGAATTTATCAGGAGGACATAGCAATCTTACATCACTATGCACCCAATAACATAGCTTCGAAATACATGAAGAAAATACATAGTTGGATATGTTAACACTTCTCTTCAGTAATATGAAGAAAAAGTAGGCAAAAATATCAGTAAGAATAGATATTTGAATGCCACTAACCATTTGATCTAATTGATATATGTGAAAGGCTACACACCCAAAGCCCGCAGAATCCAAATTCCATTCAAGTTTATGTGGAACATTCACCAGAATGGATCTTATGTTAGTCAGGTCTCAATAAATCACAAAGGATTGAAATGAAGCCAAACAAGTTCTCTTAGCACAATGGATTTAAACTAGTAATACCAGTAATTCATAACTAAAAGAAATTAAAGAATACACTCCTAAATAACATGTGCAGGAAAAATAAATTAGAATGGGGTTAAGAAAATATCTTCAACTGAACACTAATGAAATAAACATATAAAAACTTGGGGATGGGGCTTCCTTGGTGGTGCAGTGGTTGGGAGTCTGCCTGCCGATGCAGGGGACACAGGTTCGTGCCCCGGTCCGGGAAGATCCCACATGCTGTGGAGCGGCTGGGCCCGTGAGCCATTCCTCCGCAACGGGAGGGGCCACAACAGTGAGAGGCCCGCCCCCCGCAAAAAAAAAAAAAAAAAAAAAAAAAAAAAAAAAAAAAAAAAACTTGGGGATGATGTTAAAGCAGTGCATAGAGTTCTAAATGACTACACTAGGGGAAAAAGGTCTAGAATCAATGATCTAAGCTTCCACCTCAAGAAGCTAGAAAAAGAAGATTGAATTAAACACTCCTCGAAAAAAAAATAGAACAAAAGAAGTAGTAAAGATGAGGAAAAAAATCAATGAAATAGAAATAGATGAATGTCAATTATACCTCAACAAAGCTGTTAATAAAAATAGATTTTTAAAAATTCAACAAAGTCAAATTTTGCTTCCTTGAAAAGATTAACAGAAGTCATAAGTACCAATAAAATAAATTAAAAAGAGCATTACTACAGATTCTATGGATATCATAAAATAGAATAAGGAGATATTATAACCAGCATTATGCCAATAAATGTTATAACAGAGAAAATAGACAAATTCCTTAATAAACACAAGCTTCACAAACTAAAATAATAATAAATAAAATTTGAATCATCCTATATTTGTTGGAGGAATTGAATGTGTAATTAAGAACCCTTCCCCCCCCGAAAAAGGAGGGGGGGAACAACCTCCGGCTGCTAATGATTTCTCTCAAACATTTAAGGAAAAAATGCCACTTCTACACATACTTCTCCAGGAAATGTAAGAGGAATGAACAATTTCCAACTTTTTAAAGTTAGCTTTATTGAGGTTTAAGTGATGTAAAATAAACTGTACATATTTAATGTGTACAATGTGATGAGTTTTGCCATATGTATAAACTATTACCACAATCCATACAAAGAACATATCCGTTACCACAAAAAGTTTCTTCGTGCATATTTGTAATTCATGCCAACAAACCTCCATTCCCACACAAACATTTATTTGCTTTGTGTTATTATAGATTAGCTTGCATTTGCTAGAACTTTACATAAATTGGATCAAAAGCATGTACTCTTTTTTGTCTGGCTTTATTCACCATAATTATTTTGAGATTCATCCACGTTGTTGCATTTACTATTAGTTCCTTTTTATTGCTGAGCAGCATTCTATTAAATGGATACACCAGGATTTTGTATCCATTCACCTGGTGATAAACATTAACTTGTTTTCAGTTTTGCCTGATACAAATAAAGCTGCTATGAACATTTGCGCACAAGTCTTTGTGGGACCGTATTCATTTCATTTCTCTTGAGCAAACATCTGGGAGTAGAATGGCTGGGGTTTATGGTAGGTGTATGTTTAAAGTTTTAAATAACTGCCAAGACATTGCCACCTGCAATGTATGAGAACTCCAGTTTCTCCATATGCTTTCTGACACTTGGCATGGTCAGTATAAAATTATATGACTTTGGAAAATCATTTTCCAGTTTCTTATAAAGTTAAAGGTACACCTACCCTATGTCCCAGTAATAGCTTCTCCTTAGTAGGTACTCATGAGAATGAATGCTTGTGTTCACCCAAAACAACTTTTACAGCAATGTCCACTGCAGCTTTATTCACAGCAACTCAACACTGAAACAACCCAAAATGTGTAAAGACAGAAGAATGGATAAATAAATTGTAGTATATTCATACTCAGCAGTTTTTTTAAAGAAATGAACTATTGATACATACAACAGCATGGACAAATCTCAAAAAAAAAAAAGATTATGATGAATGAAAGAAGCCAGACAGAATGATTTCATTTCTATGAAGTTCAAATAGACAAACTAACCTGTGGTAATAGAAACTAGAGAGTGGTTGCTTCTGAAGGATGGGGGAAGAATGATAGTCTGGAAAGGGACAGGAGGGATGTTCTGGGTTATGGAAATCTTCTATACCTTGATCTGTGTGATGGTTATATGTGTACTTGTATATTGTTAAAATTCATTAATCTGCACATGTAAGTTGCAAAGATTAGTGTATTTTACTGTATTTAAATTATACTTCAATAAAGTGCTGCTAGCATAAAACAAAAAAAACTATATTTAATAATCAGTTATCTCAAAGGAAAGAAAGGCTTTCATGCTTCAAAAAGAAAAATAGAAAGAAAAGGGGAGGAAAGAAAAAAAGAGGGAAGGAAGGTAGGGAGGGTGGGAGGGAGGGAAAGAAAAGCACACTTACAACTTAAAGGTTTTCCCAGGACAGTCTCTATTTACACCTGTCGTCCTGGCATCCTAGTCAGTGTAGCATTTGTCCCAGATTTTTCACTTTTTTATTAGTTTGATAGACTTCCATTTTTGTACTTCCACCTTCTACCATGGTCAATCTAATAGTGTTTGGGACATGTATAGAGTGAGCAGGGCTGTCACTTTGACATGTATTTAAATCTGAAAGACTAATCAGCCAAATCTTCTCTCTCTTTTTCTGATTTTTTCCAGAATGAAATCTCTTGTCCAAGGACAACAAACAAGGTGCCCCCTGCTTTAAAACAAAAAAAATTTAAAAATCACCTAGACACAAGGATCTGGAGAAAGCTCATTTCTCAGGTCTAGGGTGGTGGTGAGAGAAATGTTCAACTCTGCTGCCCCTGGCAGCTGCTGGTGTACTAGCCAGCTGTATTGTGGTCCATGCCACAGCACAAGAAGCCAACAGGTTGTCCATTGGGCAGGCTCCTAGGTATAAATGAAGCGCTGCCGTAGAGCGTACAGAGAGTAGTCTAAAAGCTTTTGCTGCTGTAATTTGGTCCATTTTTGTACAGTACAAAGCCAGACCAATATATTTTATTATTTGGTATCATTTTCATATTTTGCAACAGGCCCTTTTGGTAGCAAAAAACTCAAAAAACAGAAGTGCATGTTACTCATGTTACTCAGGACAGTTGATGATGGACATATATTTTGTACAAAATGTTTGTCGTCATTTATCATCCATGTGGGAGTCTTAGTAGTGTCCATGAGGATTTGAAAAGTAGAAGATACAAATCAGCTGAAAATGCATTAAGCCTTGCTTTCAAAGACTGTGCCCGACGAGAACAATTTAAAATAGCAGGTGTTGCGGCTTCCCTGGTGGCGCAGTGGTTGCACGTCCGCCTGCCGATGCCGGGGAACCGGGTTCGCGCCCCGGTCTGGGAGGATCCCACGTGCCGCGGAGCGGCTGGGCCCGTGAGCCATGGCCGCCGACCCTGCGC
>NC_041229.1:98891401-98902617 GCF_002837175.3 Physeter macrocephalus | reverse complement strand
AAAAAAAAATAAAAATAAAATAGCAGGTGTGTTTACATTTCATTCTGCAAAGCGTGACTTTTCATTCTCATCAGAGGTAATTTAGCTAATTTCTTTAATTCCAATTTTTTGTACACAAAGAAAAAGTAAAGCAGTACTTGGTAATGTGTTGTCTCCAACAGAAAAGAACCATTTTACACAGAGTGAAATGATGACAGCTTTATGTCAGTGTCATTAAATGCTTCAAACAGAAAATCTACTCCAATAATTTGATTTTTTCATCCAATTCTTCATAGTAAAGCTGTTGAGAGTTCATTCTGTCAAATATGAAATATCTAAAATTATTATGAATGCTGTTATAAATTCCACATAAAACATCACTCTTGAAGACAACACTCCTTGTTTGTGTGGTGATAATACAAACACAAATTGTACCGAAGCACAAAATCATGAAAAAAAGAACGTTCGTATTGAATTACGAAAACTATGGCACAGACATATATTTGGAGTCAGTTGTGGTACACATAATTTAGAATCATATCCAAACAAGTTACAATGGTTTTTCCATCAAAATAGAAGCTATAGCTGTTAACATTTACAAGCATTTTCATAGAGACGCAATTAGAGAAATGGAGTACAAAATGTTTTGATCAAGATGGGATTGAATAGCAAAAAACAAAACAAACAAAAACTCTACTGCATGGCGCCAACATTTCTTTCCTGCTTCTTATCCACAGCATCGTAGAAGTAGGTAAGCCTTTGAAATGCTCTTTTTTAAAAAAATTAATTAATTTATTTATTTATTCTTGGCTGCATTAGGTCTTCATTGCTGCCCGCGGGCTTTCTTTAGCTGCGGCGAGCAGGGGCTACTCTTCATTGTGGTGAGTGGGCTTCTCATTGTGGTGGCTTCTCTTGTTGCAGAGCACGGGCTCTAGGCGTGTGGGCTTCAGGAGTTGTGGCCCACGGGCTCAGTAGTTGTGGCCCACGAGGTTAGTTGCTCCGTGGCATGTGGAATCTTCCCAGACCAGGGCTCGAACCCATGTCTACTGCATTGGCAGGCGGATTCTTAACCTCTGCGCCAGCAGGAAAGTCCTGGAATGCTCCTTTTTAATCAACCTGATCTACAATAATATTGAGCTCATTTGTTTAAATGTTCCCAAAATTTTTATTGTTTTTATTTAAAATCAGTTAGAAGTCTTGTGTCTTCAATCAAAGCATGTAATGAATGGAGCACAAGAAACTTCAACTTTTGAAGGTGTTAGCAAGTTCTAAGTACTGAAAACAAATCTTGCAAACTGGAAGGCATTGAAATTTATCCATTCCATTGGAAAGGAAAAACTAAACAAAATAAATAAGCAAATCGGTGTACAAGATGTAATTCTGAAATTACATAATTGTGGCTTGGAGTATATTGACTTGTGACAAGACTCTTTTTGGTGGATTCCCTGATTTCAATTGGATAAATTTCTATTCTGAACTGGAGTGAAATAATAAAGTCAATCATTTTTCATTCAGCATTTAAATTTGATGAAACATTCAAGGTATCATAATTTTATGATTTTTGACATAAAATTGTCAAAGAAAGATATTCTAACTGGAGGCAAAAATGCACAAGTGGAAATACTTATTTTCACTGAAATGTTTAGTTCAAAGTGAAAAAAATATAATTAAGAACATCCTTCATTTAGCAAAGTTCTCTTAAAGTGTATTAGATACCTCTATGAAGAAAAAGTAGTGTTTCCATCAAAAATATCATAGTTTACTGCAACAGTCTGGATGAATCTCACTAACATAATGTTGAATGGAAAGAATGAGACACAAATCACACAAATACTGTGTGATTCCAGATATATGATTTGTTATAGCAGAAATTGGTTAAGGCTGCTTCCAATATGCTAGGTCTTATTCCTTTAGCCCACTCTACCATTTTCAGAGAAATGTTTCTCTTTTTTACTTAATCACGTTTTGAAAATGATTACTTTCTAATCAGAGCTGTACAATGCACCCGGTGTTTGCTTCTCTAAGGAAGCACTCCCTAACATTCCCTTTGTGAGCATTCTTTATTCCAGAAAGAAAGTCACAGTGTGATAGCCTCAAGGACCACCGGAACCCTCCCAAGACTGCCTGACACCAACTTTGACCATGTAGAAGTTTTCCAAGAGGAAAGAAGAATGCAGCCTTGCAGCATCTGCCCTGCTCCTTATCTGCAGTACTCCCTTCCCCTCCTGAGCTATACGACCCCTTCCTATTTTCTCCCAAGGGAGGGCACAGTCTTGAGGGTGCTAGCCTACTGTGGCCTCCTTTGCCTGGCAAAGCAATAAAAGCTACTCTTTGCTACTTCACCCAAAACTCTGTCTCTGCATTTCTACTTGGCACCAGAGGCTGGGATTTCATCAACAAAAGAACAAAGGCAAGCAAACTAATCAATGCTGTTAGAATTGGGAGATGGTGATTGGAATGGTACACAGAAGGGTTTCAGGGATTGGTGATGTATTGGTGATGTATTGATCTGGTGCTAATAATTCAGGTCTTCTAAGACTGAACATTCATGTACTATATTAATTTTTCTGAATGTGTGTTATACTTCAAAGACTTTTAGAAATATTATGACTATTAAGGATATCTTCTACATGACTATAATATTATAATGCCACTACCAGATGTAAGAAAATAGACAGTTACCCCATCACATAACTTAATATTTAATCCTCATTCATATTTTCCTTATTTACCCAAGAATGGTTTTTTAATTTTTATTAGTTTTAATCCAGATCCGATCTAAATTGAAGCACTGCATTTGACTGTTACATTTTTTACATTCTTTTCATCTCATACAGTCCTCCTTCCTTTTCATTTGTTTCAAGACACATAGCTGTGCTCTAAATATTCTGCATTCTAGATCTGTCTGATTGGCTGGGATAGGCAGAATTCGAAGATGGCTTCCATTGACATATGCTTTGTATAATCCCCTCCCCTAGGATGAATATGATGAGGATAGCACTTTCCATTATTAGGGTACCAGATTTTTGAGGATATGAGTAGGGTCTCTAATTAGTTGACTCTGAGTCCATTAAAAGGGAAGTTATCCTGGGTGGGTCTGGCCTTATGGAGTAAAAGCCGAAAAGGGAAATTCAAAACAGCAGAGACATCCTCTTACATACCGTGAAGAAGTAAGTTGCCATGTGGTAAGAGGAGAGGCCAAGTGGCAAGGACCTGAGGGTGGGCTCAAGACCAGCCCCTGGCCTGCATCTACTAAGGAAATGGGCACCTACAATCGCAAAGCAATGAATTCTACCAACAACCTGATGGGACTTGTAAGAGAACTTTGAGTCTCAAGTGAGATTAATGTCCCATGCCATCCTTTGATTTCAGCCACAGGGGACCCTGAGCAGAGGACATGGATAAACCACACCCTGACTCCTGTCTCATGGAAATTATGAGACAATAAATGTGTGTCATTTTGTAATAGGGAAGAACAACTCTGACTCCATATTAGATCTGTTTCTTTAACTTTTGCCTTCTATTGTTTTTGCTTCCAGTTAAGAATGTTGCCTATAGGGACTTCCCAGGTGGCAAGGTGGTTAGGAATCCGCCTGCCAATGCAGGGGACACGGGTTCGATCCCTGGTCCGGGAAGATCCCACATGCCGTGGAGCAACTAAGCCCATGCGCCACAACTACTGAAGCCCGCGCGTCCTAGAGCCCGTGCTCCGCAACAAGAGAAGCCACTGCGATGAGACGCCTGCGCACCGTGAAGAAGAGTAGATCCCACTCGCCACAACTAGAGAAAGCCCGCGTGCAGCAACGAAGACCCAACGCAGCCAAAAGTAAATAAATAAATAAAAATTATAAAAAAAAAAAAAAAAAGAATGTTGCCTGTAGCCTGAAATATACAAGATAGCCAATTCTCAAGGCTCTGACCTTTAAGGGTATGACACTTTTCCATTCATATAGAGGTAAAAAGTTGCAGAACAGAGAATAACACTGGTTTTGTTGGAAGTTTACAGGAACATGGCGGCCTGACCTACACAAGGGATTCCCACACCAAGAAGTTTGCAACAACCAACCTTGCCCCTCCCTCACGTTGCCTTTTAGAATGTTCTGCTGAAACCTATCAGAGAGTTTGGGGTTTTGGGGGGGCATGAACCACCCGTCTCCTCGCATGGCCCTGCAATAAACATTTCTCTGCACCTAACTCCAGCGTTTTTGGTATTGTTTGGCCTGGCTGTGCATCCGGCACGTGAACTTGCATTCTTTTAAGCAGCTAAATTTGTGATAATTTGTTACTCAGCAATGGAAAACATGCATGTCACCCTCCCCTATATGTCTTGTAGACTAAGAGTTGCTTTTTTTTTGTTTTTGTTTTACACATACGTATTTTTTTTTATTGGAGTACAGTTGCTTTACAACGTTGTGTAGTTTCTGCTGTACAATGAAGTGAATCAGCTGTACATATACATATATCCCCTCCCTCATGGACTAAGTGTTGTTTTAAAGCAGCATCAGATAAACTTTTTCTGTAAAGAACCAGACTGCAAATATTTTAGGCCTTGCAGGCTGATCCAGTCTCCGTTGAAACTACCCCTCTTCCATTAGAGTGAGAAAGAGAAGCTGTAGGCAATACTAAACAAATTATCGTGGTTGTGTTGCAATAAAACTTTATTATATAAAGCAGATGGTCAGCCAGATTTACATTCCTGGACCTTAATTTCCCACCCTGCATTTTTCCTACTCCCTGGCGCCCCCTTCAGGCTGACCAGTGCACAGTCCTCCCACCAAACTGCTGCTTGGAGCACCCTTGAGATTGATATGCTATTGACACTAATATGCTGTTGTTGCTCTGTTTCCAGTCCTGGCATAACCATCCCTTATTTCTCAGAGCACTTAAAATTTACAAAGCTCTTTCGAATGCCTAATTATCACATTTAAGCTGCACAACAGCCAAGTAAGTGGTACAGCACAATCACTCCCGTCTTTCGAAAAATGAAAGCGAGACCCCACGGAGATTGAATGTCTTGACCAGCTAACACAGCCAGTGGTACACGAGTCAGGATTTGAATCCTGGGGAAAGTCTAAGCGGTCTCTCGAGAGCTCACACTAGGGGACCCTACTATATGACGCAGGGGCTCATTCTCATGGGCTGGGGGAAGGATGTCGTATAACAAAGAAGAATTTCAGGCTTCAACCATCAACCAGGGCAGGAACACGGTGGCCCTGGGCCTCCTGAGGCTTTCTAGGAGCTCATGGCAGGGTGAGCAGTCTGTTCTGCGAGACAGCTTGGGTGGAAAAGGACATGGCTCCGCCTATCTACCCCCCAAGGGGAGATATTTCAAATGGGAAAATGGGTTCAAGGATGCTTTATACACTGTACTGGTGTTACTGCCCCCTGAAACCACCCTTCTGAGGCCCTTGCACCTGCTCTCCTCTTACCTGCCCTCAGGTGCTCACCTGAACCTCTCTGGAACCGTGACTGTGTTTGTCCCAGCAACTCAGCTGGGGACGGTGCAATCCATGATGAAAGAATGTTCCACTGGCTCTTAGTTTATTAATGGCTCCTGCCCACCCCGTGTTCCTAGTCTCTCCTGGTGTCCAGTATGTAACCCCCGAGCACCCCCTTCTAACCTGAGTCCAGAGTCTCCCTGGCCTCTCCTCAGCCTCCCTCCCTCCTGGATCAAGAGTTACGACTAGCCCAGTGCCCACTTGATCATACTCACTTGAAAACTGGAGTCCATCCTGAAAGGAGCCTTCGGGGAAATTCAGTCCCGGGCATCAAACTGTGGTCCTTACCCGTGGAAGACTCTTTAAGAGGCCCAAGAAACCACTGAGAGGAGCAAGGGAGGGCCCAGCAGGCCAAACTCGAAGCTACTGCCCTTGCCTTGCAGAGGGGGTCTCTGCCTGATCTGACTTTACATACCGAGCTTCTAGAGTGTGTTATGGAAGGGTCTGGCTGCTGAAATGAAGTTTGAGAACCATCTGTTGAATCCAATATTTTCCTAACACAGAAGAGAAAACTGAGGCCCACGATCACTCAGAGCATTCTTAGCAGAGCCAGGAATCCAGTCAAAAACAGACTGAAGGTGAACCGTAAGGCCAGCCCTCCCCTGGCCTGTGCCCCACTGGGAGCCCGATGTCAAGTGTCCCCACCCCAATGACAGTTAGACCTTAGAGAGGCCTCTGGCCACCGACAACAAGGCTGCTTCACTGGCTTGTTTTTCAGCCTCTCCCTGGAGACCTCAGGCCTCTCCTGTGCATCCCTGGGTTAATTTTGGCTTTGAACATTATGGGGTGTGAAGAGGCCCAGGAGGCCCTAGGGCAGGGAGGTCTGATTCCTATAAAAACACAAGGCCGGGCTTCCCTGGTGGCGCAGTGGTTGGGAGTCCGCCTGCCGACGCAGGGGACACGGGTTCGCGCCCCCGCTGAGCCTGCGCGTCCGGAGCCTGTGCTCTGCAACGGGAGAGGCCACAGCAGTGAGAGGCCCGTGTACCGCAAAAAAAAACAAAACAAACAAAAAAAAAAACACAAGGCCCCTGTAGAAGGGTCCCTGGAATAAAGGAGGTTTTGTTGGGCAGGACACACCTCCCGCTCCCACTGTCTCTGCCAGAACCTCAGCCAGGAAGTAAGGAAAGTTAATACCTGTCAGGATGTGAGAGGCAAGGATGGACGTTTCTGGGAGCTGGGGCTGGAAGGGCGTCACAGAGCCCTGGAGAACGCCAAGGGTAGAGTCATGTAGAACTAAGGCTAGGAGCCCAGTCACACCCACTCTCCTTCTTTTTAGGGTCTCCTGAAGACCCAGCAGGTGCACCTAGAGCCTCCCAGGGGAAGCCAGGCCCAGATGGTCTGAATCCAGAGAATCTCCAGCCTCACGCCCACAGGAAAGGATGGGCCCTATGCCCAGCCCCACTGTCCTTGTGGCCCCACTCTCAGGAATGCCCATGGGAGACACAATCTGGGCCCCTGGCTACCTGCCAACATTCAGGCCCTCGGACGTCTTCTCCATCAAAGGAGACATGCTCCTCGGGGCTGTGACCCCCTTACACGAAGTGCTACATCAGCCAAAGGTCAAGTTCCAGCAACCTCTGGAGCAGCCTCTGTGCCAACGGTGGTCACGCTCTTTATCCATGGGGAGGGAGGGAAACAGGAGGAGGAAGAGGTACCTTCCTGATCAATGTAGGCATCTAGGGGCCCCAGGCCTCTCACATCTTCCAGGGCCCCCTGGCAGCGAAACCTCTGGCAGGGACAGCCCCCGTGCACTTGGTGTTGGAGACTCTCCCGAGTCATTGAGTACATAAGGCACGTCCCCTTCTCTCTCTGGATGATGCTAACATCCCTTAAATGTGATGGAGAGAAGAGCTCATCAGGTCTAGGCCTGGGAATGATTCAGAATCATGGCTGCAGGAGCTGTAGTGCAATGCATCTACAGGCACTATCCTAGGACAAAAGAGGAGACAACCCCAGGCCCACCCTTGCCAACAACTCTGTCCCGCGAGCCCAGCTTCCACAGGTACGTGAACCATCTCCAAGGCTTCACGGACCTCTACGCAGATTTCACTCTATGAGCCTGCAGGGCCTATCCAGAAGAATGCCCACGATGTACGGAGCCAGACCTAACTGTCACTCTTCCCCGTGTCTGTCTTATTTCTTCCTGCCTAGGTCTTTGTCAAAGGCACTGTGGCGCACACCTTTTGCATCTACTCATAGCTCTCTGCTTGTGTCTGTGGCTATTTATCTATGCAAGTGTTTCCCCTTGTGTCTGCCTGAGTATACGGCTGCCCCTTTCCACGTGAGTCTGTCCCGTTCACCATAGTCTGTGTCACCTGTCTCATCCACACCTGAGTGCCTGTCTCTGCAGCTGAGTCATCTATGCCAGGGCACGAGTCTGCCTGTTTACATGTCACATCCATTCTGCCCTCTGTCTGCCTGAGTTTGAGGACCCAATGCTGTGTATGTGCCCATATTGCTGTCAGCCTCTCTCTGCATGCCTGAAAGTCTCTGTGTGTGTGTCTGTCACTTTGTGTGTCTCTTTGTCAACCTCTGGGAAGCTGCCAGGCTTTCTCCATGACTATCCGCTTGTGGATGTCTGTTTTCCCTCCCAATCGCCCCGAGGCTTCTTTCTTTCAGCAAACATACATCTAAATTCAATCCCACATCTCTTCCTGCCCTCGTTTCTCCCAAGGAGAGACTCTGGGCTGTTTTCTGTGGTTCTTTAGAATGCTACTGACCTATCCTAACACCCCATGTCTTTCACCCTCTCTAAGATTCAAAGTCCGTTTTTTTCCTGAATCTTCTGGGCCTTCTCTTTGCTGTGTCTGAGGCAAATGAGGACCCAGCCTTCCTGCCCAATGTCACCGTGGGGCTGCAGACAGTGATTCCTGCATCTCAGGAGTCCAGGCCCTGGGGAGCACCCTGGCCCTGCTGTCCAACCAGCCCCGGCCCACACTCAACTTCAGCTGTGGCCCCAGCAACTGCTCCTGGGGGAGATCGGAGGGATGGCCTCCCCGGAGTCCAAGCCCATGGCCGAGCTGCTCTCCGTGTACAGAGCCCCTCAGGTGAAAGATGCGCCTAGAGAGAGGAAAGCACGTGAATACTCTGACTGGGTGCACAGTGACAAGGTGCTAGAGGAGAGAGTTGCAACTGGGTCACAGGCTATAACCTTGAAAGTTCACTTTCCTTACGTGGGCCTGGGATCCCCCTTCTGCAAAAGGGGGGGAGCGGGTATTGGCCTAGATCAGTGATTCCTTAATGCTGGTCCACAAACTAGTGCTGATCTAATAATGATGTTTTCTCTTGTTTGCAACAGAATGACAAAGAAATGACATGGTATAGACATGTGTCAGTGTGAGGTCACCAGCCCTTCTTAAATAGTGATATTATTCTTTTTTTCTTTTTTTTCTAGTTTTATTGAGATGTAATTGACATACATCCCTGCATAATGGTTTGACTTACGTATATCGTGAAATGATTACCAGAATAAGTTTAGTTGGCATCAATCATCTCATTTAGATACAAGCAAAAGAGAAAGCAAGAAAAGGAGAAAAAATGTTTTCCTTGTGATGAGAACTCAGGATTTATGCTCTTAACAATGTCATATATATCACACAGCAGTGTTAGCTACACTCATCTGTGGAGGTGGTTATTGTGGAGCTGGTTATTCTTTCCAAATTTTTATTTGGAAATTTTTATTGTGCACACTACTCAGGGTGTAGAGCATTGTGCTATAACCACATGTACCGTGAGGCTGTTCATTATATCCCTAGTACTTATTTATCTTACAACTGGAAGTTTGTACCTTTGACCACTTTCCTCCAGTTCCTCCTCCCTGCACTCCCTGCCTATGGTAACCACAAATTTGATCTCCTTTTCTATTTGGTTGCTTTTTGTTTTATGGTTTGTTTGGGTTTTTTGAGATTCCACAGTTAAGTGATATACAGTATTTGTCTCTCTCTGTCTGGCTTATTTCACTTAGCATAATGCCCTCAAGTCTACCCATGTTGTCATAAATGGTAGGATTTCCTCAATTTATGGCTGAATAATATTCCATTGTGTATATATATGCCACAACTTCTTTATCCATTCATCCATCAAAGGACACTTAAGTTGTTTCCTTTTCTCGGCTATTGTATTTTTTAATTTTCCAACAGACTTTTGTGGCAAAATTAAAATGTGGCAACCTTAGGCCAAACTCCCATAATTTTTTTGTTGATTGGTTAAACAGACTGGGACACATGTTCCCTAACAGCCCCTGATGTGAGGGCTGATGACAGAATCCAAGATTTATAATCCAGGCCAGGAGCATCTCATTCATCTTCTCCACCTTTCTCAGAAAGTTGGGAAGTTGAACAAGTGGCAGACCATTCTGCTGCATCTCGTGACGTTTCTGTGAAACTCTTGCCTGGACTTGAGTTCTGTTTGATCCTCAACATACATCAAATCCGTTAGGTAGGGAAGCAGTGTTTATCAAATCACTTTCCAGGTGGAGAATCAACTTCACCCCCATATGCCTGGAAGTAAGGTCCATGGCTGCTTACTTGTGAGCTTTAAAAGACACCCCAAGAAATATTAAACACATTCCCTTCTAGATTCCACTGAGGCTTCAAATGCTACAATTAAAAAATTATCCAATTAGATGTAAATATTTAATTCTCAATAGCTATTCTTGAGTAATGTACAGCTATTGTCAGTCATTCACGTCCTAATGTAAATTCACATCCTATCTTATCATATGCGTTCTTCTACAATATTGGCTGAGAGTGACTTAATAATGACTATATCTATCATTTATTGGATAATAACCATTAGTGGAAACTGCTTTTTAGATACTTTGCATGTTTCAAAATTCTTATGAAGATTAAATGAGTTAATACATGTAAAACACTTAGAAAAATGCCTGAGTTACGGTGTTATGTCCGTATTTCCTATTATTATAATATTCATTTTATTATCTCATTTAATTCTCACCACAACTCATGAGGTAGATATTATTATTATTCCCATTTTACAGAGGACGAAATTGAGGCTCAAAGAGGAAATGCCACTTGCCCAAAATCACACAGCTAATAAGTAGAAATTTGGGATTCAAAATCAGGCAATTCAACTCCAGGGTAGAAGAAGCAAGGAGGAGGGAACCTCAGCTAAATAAAAATGCTGCCTATTGTGGAACTGGTTATTCTTTCCAAAATTTTATTGTGCACACTACTCAGGGTGTAGAGCATTGTGCTATAACCACATGTACCGTGAGGCACATATGAGGCCATGGCCTTATCCTCAGAAACACTCACCCTCTGGGCAAGAAGGCAAGCATGAACCCAGACAGCGATAACACCATGGCACCCACATGGCTTTCGAAGGGTCAACCATGGGAGAACTCAAGGCAGAACGACCCAGCCTCGAGGTTCCAAGCTGGAATGTTGGGTTAGAGTGACCTTAGCTTCTGAGGCAGACATCAGGACACTTGGCGGACAGAGACTTGCTTTTCCTAGTTTTTTATTTATGAGAAAAGTCTTAAAAAGTAGTTTAAAAATTACTTTACTAGGCCTTCATTGCAGCTCTATTTACAATAGCCAGGACATGGAAGCAACCTAAGTGCCCATCCACAGATGAATGGATAAAGAAGATGTGGCGCATATATACAATGGAATATACTCAGCCACAAAAAGGAACGAAATTGAGTTTTTTGTAGTGAGGTGGATGGACCTGGAGTCTGTCATACAGAGTGAAGTAAGTCAGAAGGAGAAAAACAAA
>NC_041229.1:98879581-98890922 GCF_002837175.3 Physeter macrocephalus | reverse complement strand
AACTGATTCATTTTGTTATAAAGCAGAAACTAACACACCATTGTAAAGCAATTATACTCCAATAAAGATGTTTAAAAATAAATAAATAAAATAAAATAAAATAAAATAAATAAAGTGCATGATATCAGTCCAGTCGTCATGGTTACAGGCTGCTTTGAGGTCCCACCCCAGCATGGTGGGTGACATTAGGACCATCCTGCCCAGAGTGCCACCCCTCTCCCCACCTGGGCCTCTATCTCCAGCCCCAGGGTCCTCACGAGACTGGGATAGCAACCATCACTCTTGGGTCAGGTGTCCCAGTGACAGGGAAGAAAAAACCTCCTGATACATTCAGGATTGAGGTGCTGATTACTACATTCTCAGCTTTGTAGCTCTAAAAATAGCACAGTTCACACCCATTCAATAGATGCTTTCTGAACAACAGCTACAGGCCAGATCATATCCCCCCAGATACTAATTTGAGTAAGCTCCATTTGCCAACCTCAAAGAGCTCATAGCTGAGTGGGGCGCAGACAATGGGATGATATCATAATTCCAGGAAAGAAGTACTCACCCAGAAATGCCCGGTATTGGTGGGGCTGGCTCAAGCTGCCCAAAATCATCGTCAAAGTCAGACACTGCTTATTAACTTAGAATGAGAAATGTGATTTCAACACGACCAACAGCCTCGAATTGTCTGCTCAGCGTATTCTCTCCCTGCAGAAAAGCCTCTATCTGAAGCCAAATTCTTCTCGGAAGGATAATCCATGAGCCTAGAATTGGAGCATAAGGAAGAAACCAGACTATTGTCTCTATGAAATCAGACCTGCCCAGGCAACCAGAATGTTCAGCTCAGCTGAGACATCCTCTCCCTGTGTTTCACTCAGGCAGGTTGAGACTTTCTTCAATTGATTGTTCTGTCACCTGTCTGGGTAGTTACCTTCCAGCCCTGAGGATACATGTGGCCCACTGCCTAGGTCTCCCCAGCATCACAGCCCAATGGGTCACTTGTGATGAGGTTAACCTCTGTCAATTTAAGTTAGTTTTCATCAGGATCAGCCTTGGAGGCCACATACTCCCAGGTCCACTGAACTCAGAGTGTCTGCATAGCCTCTCTAACACTAGGAGCCCCACCCCTGTTGGGTGGTATCTTTATTTTGCTAAAATTCAAGGAGCTCCAAATTGACTACATCTTCCTTGCTTGTGCCGACTCTGGTTTTGCAAAACCCCATAGTTCATAAAATCAAAGGACCCAGTAGAAACTCTCCTTGTTTCACATAAATCCCAGAATGCACAATTAGCACAGGGAACCGGACAGAGATGGGCTGGGAAGCAGCAGCACTGGAAATGATGAAGGACTCCGGCTTGAAAGTGAGTAAACCTGGATTCGAACTGTTGCGGCCTCTCCCGTTGCGGAGCACAGGCTCCGGACGCGCAGGCTCAGCGGCCATGGCTCACGGGCCCAGCCGCTCCGCGGCATGTGGGATCCTCCCGGACCGGGGCGCGAACCCGTGTCCCCTGCCTCGGCAGGTGGACTCCCAACCACTGCGCCACAAGGGAAGCCCAAGGCGTCCCTTTTGAGCTTCACATTCCTCACCTACAAAATGAAGGTACCAAAGATGAACAGTGATGCATCTACCTCTTAGAGTCATTGTGGGTGTTAACAATGGAATAACCGGTGCCTGGTATATAACAAATGCTCATAACTGTTAGTTGTTATTGTTATTGACAATAATGATAACAGTGTAAACCTGGAAGGAGCAGTTATCTTTTGAGAAAAAGATAGCCAAGTCCTCAGAATCATTTTGCCCAGTCTAGGATGAGAGAGTCACCAAGGACTTTGAAGTAAAGGAACTTGTCTGCATATACCTGGTGGGACAGCTTCCCTAACAGGCTGGAGAAAGTCTGGGACAGCAAACCCCTGCACTGAGTAACTTGAGGAACCTGCAGGAGGAGGGGAGAGGGAGGAAGATGAGAAGGAAGAGAGAGAAGAGCATGCATTCATTCATGCACTCAACAGCTAAGACCAATTAAATGCTTAAAATCTATTTGGAGGGGAAAAGACATGAGCTCAGACAATCTGCAGTAGAAAGAGCTCAGTGATGATGTGATGATGGGGAGGGTCCTAGGACTGGCAGGAACAGAGATGCAAGAACCGGAGCTCAGCCTTCGGAGCAGGAGTCAGGGAAGGCTTTATAGGGTGGAACTCAATAGACAAGCCATATTTTGTTTAGTCTTTATGGTTCTCTATGAAAAAAAGAAAGTCTTTTAATTCTATGACCATTTCTTAGCTTTAATATTCACTTAACCCGAGCACTATCCTGTCATCGTCCTGAGAAGTCTTTTGCTAATCATTGGGTTGAAGAAAGCTTAGCAGGACTTATGGGCACTCACATGGTCTGTCTGCCCACCAGAAATCACACTCTGCACTGACTTAACCCCTCACCCCTTTGTTCCAAAAGCCTCTCATTCTTCCCTAGGTCCCGAGGACTGGAGGGCCTCCGGGGCAAGTGGACTCATTTAAGGTTTTAATGTTACCCATTCCTATCATTGCTTTAGATGCATCTCTTCTAAATAGCAAATAGATGACTTCGGCTTTTCATGCAATTTGGAAGTGTCTATAATAGTCAAAATCTTTACTCCAGCTACCTGTGTCAGAACTGCTCAATCCTCCCCGCTTTGACCTTGGAAAGGCAAAACACAGATGGTACACTCCCATGGGAATGTGATGAAGGAGTTCTTTTCAAAGGAGTAGGCAGGGTTAAGGGTGAAACATCCAGGGAACAGCCACAGTAGGAAGCTCCTCCTCCCCATGCACGGAGGGGAGGAAGTAGTAGGAGAGGTCCTCTCCGTTAGAGCCGTGGCCTTTCTCAGATGAAGGCAGCCACTGACAACCCACGGTTGAGCAGAGAGGCATCTGGGGGCATGAATACCCGAACCTCACTCTCCTCCCACGCCCAGTCTCACGTCAAGCCTCCGACCAGAAGAGAGAGGGCAGGGCAGCCCTTAGACAAGGTCCATAGACGTCAGAATACTGGCACCCAAAGGATATAGATGGCTGGAGAGTTCATCTAGACCGGAAGTAGCGAACCCAGCACACTCTCCTTTCTTTTAATTTTTATTGGAGTATAGTTGATTTACAATGTTGTGTTAGTTTCAGGTATACAGCAAAGTGAATCAGTTATACATATACATATATCCACTCTGTTTTAGATTTTTTTTCCATTACAGAGTATTGAGTAGAGTTGCCTGTGCTATACAGTAGGTCCTTATTAGTTATCTATCCTATATATAGTAGTGTGACACAGCACTCTTCTTAACTAGAGTAATTTAACCTTTCACATTTACTCTGATTCACATTTACTCTTACTAGTTATCTATTTTATATATAGTACTGCGACACAGCACTCTTAACTAGAGTAATTTAACCTTTCACATTTACTCTAACGTGTTTGATGTTATTCCACCGTCTTATAAAATTTTCCCTTTCATATGCTTCATCTTAACTTTTTATTAATAACTAATAAACCATAATGATAGAAATAATAAGTAGAAGGCACTTTCATTTGTTATTTAGTTAGAAGGGATGTCTATGCTTTCATTTACGATTGCTATTATTATAGTTTTCTATTTATTATACTTTTTTCTTGTTTTCTCCTTTCTTGAAACTTCCTGATTTTTAAAATCTATTTTCCTTACAGTGCTTTGGAAGCTCTATATCCTGTTTCAACTCTTCTAATGATAACTTAAGTTTTTAATTCACTTGAACCTTTATTTCTCAAACAGTGTAAAGAAATATACAATATAGAATGACAAAAGGCCTTAGCATATCTTTCTTTCACCAGCACCCTAAGATATGTTCTTTAGTCCATTGCAGTGAGGTGAATTGGCTTCTCGGGCCTGAGCCTATAGGCTTTGAAATGACCTGGACATAATGTATAGTATATATCAAAGGCCAGTGAAATAAAATTTAAAATAAAAGAAAGAAAGACACAGAAGCATAAATACTACATGATACTACTTACATGATAACTTAAAATAGTCAAACTCCTAGAAGCAGAGAGTAGAAATGGTGGTTGCCAGGGGCTGGGAGGAGGAGAAGACAGGGAGATGTCAGTCAAGGGGCACAAACTTTCAGTTATACAAAATAAATAAGTTCTAGAGAGCTCCTGAACAGCATGATGCTGTAGTTGACAATACCATATTGTACACTTAAAAATTAGCTGGGGCTTCCCTGGTGGCGCAGTGGTTGGGAGACCGCCTGCCGATGCAGGGGACGCGGGTTCGTGCCCCGGTCCGGGAGGATCCCACATGCCGCAGAGCGGCTGGGCCCGTGAGCCACGGCCGCTGAGCCTGCGCGTCCCGAGCCTGTGCTCCGCAACGGGAGAGGCCACAACAGCGAGAGGCAGCGAGGGCCCCGCGTACCCCAAAAAAAAAAAAAAAAAAAAAAAAAAAAAAAAAAATTAGCTGAAGGTAAATATTGTGTTAAGTGTCCTTATCACACAAAAACACAAGAATAATAATAAAAAGGGGGGGGAAGAAACTTGGACATGATGGATGGGTTTACGGCATAGATTGTGGTGATGGTTTCACAGGTGTATACGCATCTCCACACACATCAAGTTGTACACGTTAATTATGCACGGCTTTTTGTGTGTTGAAATAAATGTTTTTAATAATAAGAGGCAGAGAGAGGAGGAATGAGGCCAAGTCACCCGGTGGCCGAGGAGAACACTGGTGGATACCGAGCAGGGGGTTGGGGGGCGTTCTAGCCAGGAATACGCAGCCCCGTTTCCTCCCGCAGATCATCCACGGATCTCAGCATCCCCGGTTCCCTGCCCGCTTCCGGTTGCCGTCCTTCCTCCGCGCGGTGCCCAGCAGCGCCCACCAGCCCTGGGGCCTGGCCAAGCTCTTGAGTCACTTTCACTGGACCTGGGTGGGCCTGGTGGGTTCTGACAATGGCAGCTTCGAGTGGCTGGACCAGCAACTGCCGACGGAGATGAGGCGCGCGGGCGGCTGCGTGGCCTTCTCCAGGAGGATGGGCCGCCAGGGCTGCTGATGCGGCCCGCGCCGTTGCCTCCAGCCCCGCTGCCAGGTCATCGTCTGTGACTGTTACCACTTCCACCTCAGGCTCTCCGTCTGCCTTCAAACTTCCTGATCTGACGGCCACTTAGCAAGCCTACCTGGCCGCCAAAGCCCTGCTGGCTGCCGATCAGAGACTGATGCACTGCTCCCCAAGAGATGGACCCTTCCTGGGAGGCGCTTGTGCTAATTCACAGAACGCCAGGCCTTGGCAGGTGAGCAGTCAAGACCCTCGCCCAGTGTCTGTTCATCCCGGAGACTAGCAGACGAGTGGTGTGGTCTAATGAAAGGTGAACTGAATTTAGGGCCAAAGTGACTATGGCTCAGATCCCTTATTATTAAAGACATCAGGGGTTTAGATGAAGAAGAGAGAGCTGGCTCCTACCGGCAATGAGAGTCTTTGTAAAATTTTCAGGAATTATGCAAATTGTTTGTTAAACCGTGGAAATCAGCAAGCACTAAAATCCTGGCTTTTTTCCCCAGAGAGCCGGTTGTCAAACATTTAACAGCACACCACTGCAAATATCCAAGCAAAGTTATAGAAACAAATACAGAATAGAAGAAAAATCCTCTTAATTTTAAAAGAATGTCTTCAAACTAGGCACAGCTTCTTTAAGATAGGTTTTAGGTAATTTTATCAGTATTTATATCATGTGAGTTCTTACAAGGCTATAAGAGTAATAATAGTTAATTAACACTTTTTGGGTGCTATTCTATCCAAGTAATGTTCCAAGCACTTTATCTGTATTAATACACTTCATGACCCTATGAGGTAGGTCCCCTTTTTACAGATGAGAATACTGAGAGGTAGAATAACATATCCAAAGTCCACACAGCTGGTTCAGGTAGAGTTGGAAATCACACCAGGCAACCTGGCTCCAGAGTCTGGGCACTGCCTCTCAAAGCTGAAGAATTCCAGGAATCTTTCACGATTCTAGACCCAACTCTGCCCCCAGCAAAGTGATTTGTTCAAACTCCCTCCTGTAGTCTTACAGGGCTTCCATAGCTTAATTCAACAAATATGTGTTTATGCCACAAGTATTTACAAAGCAACCTTCATTCACCTTGGAGCAACGGGGGTACAGAAATGTGCAAAATGCGTGCTTGCCCTCAAAGTGTTTACACTCTAGCTGTAAAGAGTAATAAACAATCACACATACCAGATATTGGAGGGTATGGTATGAGTCCGAGTGGGAAAGTGATCTAGCTGGTTCAAAGCACGGGACAGACTAAGGAAAAAGAAAAAAAAAAACAGTGAAAAGAAAAGGTCGGAAAGGCAAGAGGGAGCTCTATTATAAAGAACCTCCAAGGTTTTCTTAAAGAGTTCCAGGTTTCTGGAAAAGATCACAACCTAATCACAGAATCAAAGTTAATTCCATCTTTTCCAAAGGTGTTAAAAGATCCCAAAGCACTCACTCTAAAGACCCTGGTGGGCTCCTAAAGAAACTTTGCCTGACCTGCCTTTTTTTACTACTTAAGCTATTCCCAGAAGGGAATGATAATGGGGCTTTGATGGTCACATAAGCTGAGATTCTCCCAGCTATGGAGTGTTTGGGATGCATTGAAACATTCATACTCCTTGGTCTATAACACCTTTTAATCAAAAGCATTCTCTAATTAGCCACACTGCAGAGATGAACATGGTGATGCTCTGAAGGCAGGACTGAGCTTTTGTGTCCGAGCTACCAATCATGTCTGGCACGAAGAAGAAAGCTTAGTAATTTGTATGGACAGATGGTGCAAAATTGGATGGATAGAGACCCATGTTCATAAGACCATCCTGTGAGTGAATTTATCTTAGGCAAAGACCCAATACTGCCAGGTTTCCGTTGACTCAACTTTCACGCCCCTGCTTATCACAGGTTAGCACAAACTTGGGAGATGAGAAAGCAGAGTTCTTTTTTCATAAAGTGTACAGAGATAAGGTGCCTTCCTCCAAGGGCTGACAAGCACAGATGTGGGAGGACAGTCCATGACGTGAAGGAAGCCCCCTGTGCCTCTTCTGTTCCTAACCAGCTTCCCTCCTTCTACCTTCTGTCTCTGTCTCAGATGCTCCATTACACCCAAAAGGTTCGCTTCACCACCAAAGCCCAGGAAGAGGTTTGCTCCACTAAAGAGGAGGAGATGCTGGCAACGTTTGACATTCAAAACATCTACATCCTCCCAGACCAGAGAGAACAGACCCTGACTGTTGGACATTCTGACTTGAGGTTACCTCCTGGAAAAGAGCTGCTGATAAATGACAGTGCTATTATCTGAAGGGCGCTTAAAGGTGAGAGCAGAGAGCTCCCTAAGGACCAAGGCCACAAGCACCTCTCACACCCAAGCACCCAGCAGGGTTTGTTATGTTGAACTGACAGAGTACTTTGTAGGGTAGACCATTGACCTACACAACTCTGAGGCTGTTCAGCAAACAAAACCTTCCACAACCATTCTCTGGCTCCAAAAGCAAAGGAGTTTGCTAAAGGCAAAGGTGATTAATGAACAAATAGCAAAATGAATTTTATATATACATATATATATATATATATATATATATAAAATCCCATTAAATGCCGTGTTATATATCTTCAGAAGCATGATTGCATAATATTAAACAATACAGATTAAGAAGATATTTAAATATTTTTGTTATTAGACATTACAATGTTTTCTAATTTTTGCAATTTAAATACCTCTGTTGTGTTATAACTTGTGCATACATATTTAAGATTACCTCTGATTTCCTATAAGTATAATAAGTACTTAGAAGCAGAATTTGGGATCAAAGAATATGATATTTTTAAGAGTCTTATACAGTACTTATTGCTGAATCACATGGCTTCTTATCAGAGGAAAAATTAAAAGTTGGACTTAGAAAAAACGGGCTTGAATCTCAAATTGCCACTTATGAGCTGTATGATCACAGGCAAATTCTTTTGTTTCTTGACTTAACGTGGAAAATAAAAACAGTCACTACCTTATAAGAATGAAATAGGATTAATATTAAAATAACGTAGCAAAAAATTATATATAATTGCCAATTCAAGTTTATCTGAGATAGCTAGTGTGTCTACCTGGAGCTGCTCTGTTTTAGCCTTGTAGCCTTATGTCAGGAAATAGACAATTGAGGCCAAGCTTTTTTACACAATGGAAAACAGCCCATAGAGCCCCATTTGTCCTTTCCCAGACCCCTAAGTATCTAAGGTCGCCAGGTGGGGGACTTCTAATTTAAGTGCAGTTGCATCTCAAGTATCATGCCATGCTTTTTGCAGTTTCTTCCAGCTCATCCAGGCAGGGTTTATCGTTCCCTTCTCTAAACATCCATAGCATTTTCCACATGGTTTTGTAATCAGAAAGAGTAAGAAAATTACTGTAACAAGTATAGATGTTTTGTCCCCATCCTCAATGATTTCAACCTTGTTCCCTCTGGTCTCACCTTAGTCTTGCATGTCTTTCTTCTGTTCCCATGACTGTCACACCTCCATGGCCAAATTCCCCCATCCTGGGAGAAAGAAACAAGGGAGCCAATGAGCAAGGGAGCAGAGTATTGGGGCTGGTAGACGCAAACTGTTACATTTAGAATGCGTAAACAACAAGGTCCTACTGTATAGCACAGGGAACTATAGCCAATCTCCTGGGATAAACCATCATGGAAAAGAATATTTTAAAAGACTGTATATATATATATATAAATATATATATATGTGTGTGTGTGTGTGTCTGTGTGTGTATAACTGAGTCACTTTGCTGTACAGCAGAGATTGGCACAGCATTGTAAATCAACTATACTTCAAAAAAATAAAACAAGGGAGCAGAGTAGAGTTCCGGGGGAGAAATGAGCATTGCTTCCCATCGCTTTGGAGTCATCATGGAGGAGTATTTCAGGTATCTTCCCCTCACTTCTCCTTCCCCAGACTAAAGAATCCTTTTATCAGATCTTTCCAAGAAAATTCATTCTGCAAGCATGATTTGAATCTCAATTGTTCTCAATTCAGAGTGACTTTGCTTCCCAGGGGACATTAGCAATGTCTGGAGACATTTCTGGGTGTCACAACTTGGGGGGAATGCTACTGGCATTCAGTGGAGAGGCCAGAGATGCTGCTAAACCTCCTATGATGCACAGGACAGCCCTTCACAGCAAGTATCTAGCGCCTAATGTCGGTAATGCTGAAGGTTAAGGAACTGTAAATTAGTTGCCTGGCTAGTGTTTGTAGTCTTTGTTTCTGATTCACTATTGATTGGTCTCTCAATTCTGTTTGGGCTGGGGTGGGGGGGAAGTCCCCTGAAATAAAAGCTAAGGGATTTGATGAGCCCAGAACGGAGGACAAACTTCCCAGAACATTCAGAATATTATCCTATTCGCTAGCATTTGTTATACGTTCACAGTGTTCTGGGCACTGTAGTAAGGGCTTTACTGCATCACCTCATTTAATCCTCACACAATCTCCAAAATAGATATAATTGCTACCCCCATTTTATCGAAGAGACAACTAAGGGTTAGAGAGGTTAAGCCCCAGGCCACCCTGCCTATAAATGGCAGAACCAGAATTCCAGCCCAACATGCAGGGGCCAGCCCTTTGTCTGTGGAGCAAGGATGCTCATATCTTTCTTCTCCTTGAGATTTCTTGGTTCTCCCCAGACTGTGACATCTTAAGAACTCATCTTTACCTGTTGTTCTCTCCCTAATACCCTACACAGTACTTGATGCATGGAATACATCGATGACAATTTGAACAAGAAAGGGAGGGAAGGAAAGAGGAAAGGGGTAAAGAAAGGAAAAAGGAGATAAATAGGGTTTTTCATTTTTTAAGGTGGGGGAGGAGAGGGAGAAAGAAAGAAGAGAGGGAGGGACCAGTAAGTGAGAATGATGCTGCAAATTCTTCTAAGACCTGATTGCACGGATGCTATTCAGTCTCCCCTGCAGTCTCCCCACTGCTCTCTCTCCTCCCTTGTGCAGGTCCCCACCTCCATCTGCAATGAAAAATGTCCTGCAGGAACTAGGAAGTCAACCCTATCTGAGAAGTCAAACTGCTGCTACAGCTGCCTTCCCTGCCCTGGAGGAGAGATGTCCATGACACCTGGTAAAGAGGGAAGCTGGCCCTTGGTCAGCAGGTCGCCAGTCAGCACCCAAGGAAGGTTTCAGGTGAGAGCTGATACTTATGTCAAGGGAAGATTCATTTAATGGGGAAAAAAATCCAGGGAAAAGGAGATCAAAAAGATGGTGTCACTATGCCCTTCCCACATGCTACCTTATAGCCATGTACGGCTATATATTCATTCCTTCTTTCATCAACCATGAGTTTGCCCAAATTCTGTGCCTATTTTAATGTCTGGAACATGGTAGCCATTCCATAAATATTGGGGAAAAGCGTCCTAATGATTTAATCTATGTTTTACTAAGATGTCATTCATGCAACAGATGGCAACTGGCACCTACCGTATGCAGCTACCGTGATGGGTGCAAGGGTGGTAACAACAAATAAGGCACAGCCCCTGGCCCCACAGAGCTCATGATTTGCTAAAGGAGAATGGTCATTGTATAAAAGAGAAACTAGGCTTGAAGTCAGTTGCTTTAATAAAAGCTCAAGCATTGAATCATGAAAGCAGAGAGAAACGATTAATTCTAATGAAGGCTATGTAGGCAGACTTTTCACTGGAGGGGGTGGCATGTGATATAGGCCTTGAACAACAAGTAGGGTTTCAAAGGCAATGAAGCATGATAAGGATAGTCCAGGCCAAGGAGTAAGTTAATGAAGCCTCAAGGCATGAAAGAAACAAGGAGCCTAGAGTGACTTGAGTCTAGATTGGGATGGGAGATGTAGGAAGCAGGTGGTCACATCACAGAAGACCTTACTTGCCAGACTCAGGAACATGAACTGTATTCTGTAGGACATGGGGAACCACTGAATTACTCAAGTGGAGAAGCAGTATGTGTTTCAATATGTGTTTGGGGGAGAGTAATAGGTGGTAGATGTACTGAAAAAGAAAGAGATTGTTTCAGAAAGACCAGGTTCAGAATCCAAATCAAGGAAAGAGGTTAAATGAGAATATATTACTGCTCCAGAACTCTAGCCACAAAGCCTATCCTTAAAATCACTACAGAAAGCAAAGCTCTGATAAGTTCTATCAAAGGAGTGACTTAGGGCTTCCCTGGTGGCACAGTGGTTGAGAGTCTGCCTGCCGATGCAGGGGACGCGGGTTCATGCCCCGGTCCGGGAAGATCCCACATGCCGCGGAGCGGCTGGGCCCGTGAGCCATGGCCACTGAGCCTGCATGTTCGGAGCCTGTGCTCCAAAAC
>NC_041229.1:98865673-98879500 GCF_002837175.3 Physeter macrocephalus | reverse complement strand
AAAAAAAAAAAAAAAAAAAAAGGAGTGACTTAGAAAAGGGTGGCTCCTGGAAAAGGGTGGCTCCATAAGAAAGGAGAGAGAGTCTGTGTACATATTAAGCATCCTCACAAACATTTCTTATATAAAATAGGCTGATGAATGAATAAATGCATAAATAAATTAGCTGTGACTATGAATTACAACATTGCCACAATGGTTGCTCAGTTCAAAAGGTCAAAGCCTAACCAGGAGTTAGAGCTTCCGTAGGTTGCCGTGTCAACGTTATTTCACTATAGTCTGATGCATGATAAGCAGCGACTATCAGGATTTCTGCCATGTGTGTTTTTGGCCCTAAATCTGAGGACATCAAGCAATCTGGAAGGCCCATCGTAACGAGACTGAAATACTCTGATTCTACTGGCAAAGCCATCAGAAGTCGTATAACCGCTTGACCATGGTAAAGTTTCCAGAAGCTTCCCCACTCTGTTCTCTGACCCAGTTTCTCTCTCTTCCTTTAGACAGTGCTACATGTGAGAAGTGCCCTGAGGACCAGTGGCCCAACAGGGAGAGTTGTCAGTGCATCCCCAAAACCCTCGACTACTTGACGAGCCCCTCATCGCAGTGTTGGCTGTCTGCACAGCCCTGCTCTTCCTCCTTGCTCTGGCCACATCTTAGGCATCTTTGTCTGACACCACCACACCCCCGTCGTCCAAGCCAATAATCACCAGCTCAGCTACCTTCTGCTGTCCTCCTTGGCCCTCTGTTTCCTCTGCCCCTTCATGTTCATTGGTCATGCAGAGCCCCTCACCTGTGCCGTACGCCAGGCAGCTTTGGGGGTCACCTTCACAATCTGTGTGTCCACTGTGCTGGCCAAGACCATTGTGGTGGTGGCAGCCTTCCATGCCACCCGGCCTCACACCCGGATTAGGAAGTGGGTGGGGCCAGTTCTCCCTAGAACCATCCCCATGGCCTGTTCCCTGGTCCAGGCAACCTTATGTGCACTCTGGGTGACCAGATGGCCCCCACAACCTGTGAACTCTACAGAGCCTGGGTCCACAGTGACTGTAAAGTGTGATGAGGGCTCCTCGGAACTGTTTTATGCCATGCTGGGTGACTTGGGTCTGCTAGTTAGTCTGGTTAGCTTGCTGGTGGCCTTCCCAGCCCACCTAAGTGTCCTTCATCCCTGCGTACATGAGTGCCTGAAGCAAAGACATACTAGCCATGCAGGTCTTTGCCATCTTGGCATCAGGAGCAAGCCTCATATTCTGCCTCTTCTTTCCCAAGTGCTACATCATCCTTCTCCATCCTGAAAAAAATACAAAAGAACAAATGCTTGGCAGACATCATCTCAAGTGAGAAAATCAGTAGTGAACGGTAAGGAGTTCCACCTTCTCAAGGATGCCTTCCCTAAGCGCATCAACAGGAAAATGCTTCTTCCTCTGAGCCTTATCACACTCATCTGGACCCCTCCTTTTCATTTAGTTGCTTCTATTTTGTATTTCATTCCCTGAGAGAGAGATGAGACATGTTTGCAACTAATATCATCCTTGATGGAAACATCTGGTCTAATTCATCCTGTGACCCTTCAGCAGCCAGCCAGTGCCTGGTGCAAAGAGGAGACAGAGTAGTTGTTTGACGAATGAATAAATCAACTTCTGCAAAGTTAGCATTGGAAGAGATCTTTGAGGGGAGGCAGCAAGGTAAGATGTTACAGAAAAACCCAAACGAACTTTTTGGCCAACCCAATAGAATGGTCAAAAGAAGTCAAACAGACCTGGCTCAAATCCTCCGGGCTCCTCCATGTTGTAGTTGTAGGGACTTGAGCATGTTGCTTAAGCTCTCTAAGCGTCAGTTTCCTCCAGTGTAAGATGAGACTAAGCCTTTCTCTCTAGGTTGTTGTGATAATGAAATGAAAAAAAAAAATGCATGAGGTTCTCAGCACTTATTAAACACTCAAAAGGTAAGTATATAAAGTCATCAAGTCCATCCTGTCCTTTTACAGATAAGGAACTGATGCCAAAAGAGGGGACCAGTTAATCCAAGGCATCATTGTGCAGATGTTAGGAGTCAGATGAGTAAGTTTCAAGCCATAGCACTTCCATTTACTTAGCTATGTGACTTTGGGCAAGTTACTTAACTTCTCTGTACCACAATTCCCTCGTGTGTAAAGGAAGATAACCATAGCCCCTACTTTGTGGGGTTATCAATGAGGAGTAAATGATTTAATATTTATAAGGCATGTAGAATATTACTCAGCAAATAGTAAGAGTATTTATTAAATAATTCAATTAAATTATACATAATGGTAAACCTGAATCTCTTGATGGATTGCTGAGTTGCCAAAACTTTTATGAGACTGTTGCTAGAAGCTAGGTCATGGGGAGGGAACTTCAAAATGGCTAAAGTATGGTCTTTACAAGCAAAGAGCTTGTGAGCTAGCATTTCCATCCTAACCTGATCAGAGTGTACTAAATGTGTCTATTGTGAAACTGTTTATAAGAAGTAAATAGAGAGTAGCCAAGAATACAGGGTAGGAAGATCCTGAGCTCACCTCCTCCCATGGGCACACCAAAATTACCACTATTTACAGAGCAACTATTGATGAGAAAGACATGAAGACTAGCAGAAAATATCTTCTACAACTAAAGTTACAAAGAAGGAACCATGACAACACAATTAGGAAAGGCAGAGACATGGTATAATCAAGACCCATACTCCTACATAGGTGACCCACAAATGGGAGAATAATTACAACTGCAGAAATTCTCCCCAAGGAGCGAGGGGTCCCAGCTCCACATCAGGCTCCCCAGCCACAGGGGTCCTGCACCAGGAAGATAAGCCCCCGGAACATTTAGCTTTGAAGGCCAACAGTACTTACTTTCAGGAGAGCCAGAGGGCTGTAGGAAATAGAGACACCACTCTTAAAGGATGCACACAAAATCTCACATCCTCTGCAACCCAGGACAGAAGGAGTAATTTGAAAGTAGCCTGGTCAGACCCACCAGCTGTCTTGGAGAGTCTCTGAGACAGGCAGGAGGCAATTGGGTCTCACTCTGGGGACATAGACAGTGGCAGCAGCCATTTTGGAAGCTCATCCAACCATGAAAACACTGGTGCTAGTAAGTGACATTTTGGAATCCTTCTTCCAGCTTATTAGTGCCAGGATGCTGCCCCACCCACCAGCCAGGAAGCACCAGTCCTGGGACACCCCAGGTCAAGCAGATAGCTGGGCAGGGACACAGCCCCATCTACCGGCAAGTCAGATGCCATAGGACCCTCTAAAACCCCAGCTGCACTGGGACCCAGCCCCACCCACCAGAGGACCCAGGACCCGGCCCCACCCACCAGTGGGCCAGCACTAGCCCTGGGACCCCTGGGGCCCCATAGGCAGCCTTTGGACCCAGTCCAAATGAACAACCTAACATTATACCTAAAAGAATTAGAAAAAGAACAAACAAAACCCAAGTCTGTAGAAGGAAAGAAATCATAAAGATCAGAGCAGAAATAAGTGAAATAGAGACTAAAAGAAACAATAGAAATGATCAATGAAACTAAGAGCTGGTTCTTTGAAAAAATAAACAAAACTGACAAACCATTAGCCAGACTCCCCAAGAAAATGAAAGAGAGAGGGTTCAAATAAATAAATCAGAAATGAAAAAGAAGTTACAACCGATGCCACAGAAATATAAAGGATCATAAGAGATTACTAAAAACAATTATACTCAATAAAATGGACAATGTAGAAGACATGGAACAATCCATATATATATGTGTGTGTGTGTGTGTCTGTGTGTGTATAACTGAGTCACTTTGCTGTACAGCAGAGATTGGCACAGCATTGTAAATCAACTATACTTCAAAAAAATAAAACAAGGGAGCAGAGTAGAGTTCCGGGGGAGAAATGAGCATTGCTTCCCATCGCTTTGGAGTCATCATGGAGGAGTATTTCAGGTATCTTCCCCTCACTTCTCCTTCCCCAGACTAAAGAATCCTTTTATCAGATCTTTCCAAGAAAATTCATTCTGCAAGCATGATTTGAATCTCAATTGTTCTCAATTCAGAGTGACTTTGCTTCCCAGGGGACATTAGCAATGTCTGGAGACATTTCTGGGTGTCACAACTTGGGGGGAATGCTACTGGCATTCAGTGGATAGAGGCCAGAGATGCTGCTAAACCTCCTATGATGCACAGGACAGCCCTTCACAGCAAGTATCTAGCGCCTAATGTCGGTAATGCTGAAGGTTAAGGAACTGTAAATTAGTTGCCTGGCTAGTGTTTGTAGTCTTTGTTTCTGATTCACTATTGATTGGTCTCTCAATTCTGTTTGGGCTGGGGTGGGGGGGAAGTCCCCTGAAATAAAAGCTAAGGGATTTGATGAGCCCAGAACGGAGGACAAACTTCCCAGAACATTCAGAATATTATCCTATTCGCTAGCATTTGTTATACGTTCACAGTGTTCTGGGCACTGTAGTAAGGGCTTTACTGCATCACCTCATTTAATCCTCACACAATCTCCAAAATAGATATAATTGCTACCCCCATTTTATCGAAGAGACAACTAAGGGTTAGAGAGGTTAAGCCCCAGGCCACCCTGCCTATAAATGGCAGAACCAGAATTCCAGCCCAACATGCAGGGGCCAGCCCTTTGTCTGTGGAGCAAGGATGCTCATATCTTTCTTCTCCTTGAGATTTCTTGGTTCTCCCCAGACTGTGACATCTTAAGAACTCATCTTTACCTGTTGTTCTCTCCCTAATACCCTACACAGTACTTGATGCATGGAATACATCGATGACAATTTGAACAAGAAAGGGAGGGAAGGAAAGAGGAAAGGGGTAAAGAAAGGAAAAAGGAGATAAATAGGGTTTTTCATTTTTTAAGGTGGGGGAGGAGAGGGAGAAAGAAAGAAGAGAGGGAGGGACCAGTAAGTGAGAATGATGCTGCAAATTCTTCTAAGACCTGATTGCACGGATGCTATTCAGTCTCCCCTGCAGTCTCCCCACTGCTCTCTCTCCTCCCTTGTGCAGGTCCCCACCTCCATCTGCAATGAAAAATGTCCTGCAGGAACTAGGAAGTCAACCCTATCTGAGAAGTCAAACTGCTGCTACAGCTGCCTTCCCTGCCCTGGAGGAGAGATGTCCATGACACCTGGTAAAGAGGGAAGCTGGCCCTTGGTCAGCAGGTCGCCAGTCAGCACCCAAGGAAGGTTTCAGGTGAGAGCTGATACTTATGTCAAGGGAAGATTCATTTAATGGGGAAAAAAATCCAGGGAAAAGGAGATCAAAAAGATGGTGTCACTATGCCCTTCCCACATGCTACCTTATAGCCATGTACGGCTATATATTCATTCCTTCTTTCATCAACCATGAGTTTGCCCAAATTCTGTGCCTATTTTAATGTCTGGAACATGGTAGCCATTCCATAAATATTGGGGAAAAGCGTCCTAATGATTTAATCTATGTTTTACTAAGATGTCATTCATGCAACAGATGGCAACTGGCACCTACCGTATGCAGCTACCGTGATGGGTGCAAGGGTGGTAACAACAAATAAGGCACAGCCCCTGGCCCCACAGAGCTCATGATTTGCTAAAGGAGAATGGTCATTGTATAAAAGAGAAACTAGGCTTGAAGTCAGTTGCTTTAATAAAAGCTCAAGCATTGAATCATGAAAGCAGAGAGAAACGATTAATTCTAATGAAGGCTATGTAGGCAGACTTTTCACTGGAGGGGGTGGCATGTGATATAGGCCTTGAACAACAAGTAGGGTTTCAAAGGCAATGAAGCATGATAAGGATAGTCCAGGCCAAGGAGTAAGTTAATGAAGCCTCAAGGCATGAAAGAAACAAGGAGCCTAGAGTGACTTGAGTCTAGATTGGGATGGGAGATGTAGGAAGCAGGTGGTCACATCACAGAAGACCTTACTTGCCAGACTCAGGAACATGAACTGTATTCTGTAGGACATGGGGAACCACTGAATTACTCAAGTGGAGAAGCAGTATGTGTTTCAATATGTGTTTGGGGGAGAGTAATAGGTGGTAGATGTACTGAAAAAGAAAGAGATTGTTTCAGAAAGACCAGGTTCAGAATCCAAATCAAGGAAAGAGGTTAAATGAGAATATATTACTGCTCCAGAACTCTAGCCACAAAGCCTATCCTTAAAATCACTACAGAAAGCAAAGCTCTGATAAGTTCTATCAAAGGAGTGACTTAGGGCTTCCCTGGTGGCACAGTGGTTGAGAGTCTGCCTGCCGATGCAGGGGACGCGGGTTCATGCCCCGGTCCGGGAAGATCCCACATGCCGCGGAGCGGCTGGGCCCGTGAGCCATGGCCACTGAGCCTGCATGTTCGGAGCCTGTGCTCCAAAATGGGAGAGACCACAACAGTGAGAGGTCCGCGTACTGCAAAAAAAAAAAAAAAAAAAAAAGGAGTGACTTAGAAAAGGGTGGCTCCTGGAAAAGGGTGGCTCCATAAGAAAGGAGAGAGAGTCTGTGTACATATTAAGCATCCTCACAAACATTTCTTATATAAAATAGGCTGATGAATGAATAAATGCATAAATAAATTAGCTGTGACTATGAATTACAACATTGCCACAATGGTTGCTCAGTTCAAAAGGTCAAAGCCTAACCAGGAGTTAGAGCTTCCGTAGGTTGCCGTGTCAACGTTATTTCACTATAGTCTGATGCATGATAAGCAGCGACTATCAGGATTTCTGCCATGTGTGTTTTTGGCCCTAAATCTGAGGACATCAAGCAATCTGGAAGGCCCATCGTAACGAGACTGAAATACTCTGATTCTACTGGCAAAGCCATCAGAAGTCGTATAACCGCTTGACCATGGTAAAGTTTCCAGAAGCTTCCCCACTCTGTTCTCTGACCCAGTTTCTCTCTCTTCCTTTAGACAGTGCTACATGTGAGAAGTGCCCTGAGGACCAGTGGCCCAACAGGGAGAGTTGTCAGTGCATCCCCAAAACCCTCGACTACTTGACGAGCCCCTCATCGCAGTGTTGGCTGTCTGCACAGCCCTGCTCTTCCTCCTTGCTCTGGCCACATCTTAGGCATCTTTGTCTGACACCACCACACCCCCGTCGTCCAAGCCAATAATCACCAGCTCAGCTACCTTCTGCTGTCCTCCTTGGCCCTCTGTTTCCTCTGCCCCTTCATGTTCATTGGTCATGCAGAGCCCCTCACCTGTGCCGTACACCAGGCAGCTTTGGGGGTCACCTTCACAATCTGTGTGTCCACTGTGCTGGCCAAGACCATTGTGGTGGTGGCAGCCTTCCATGCCACCCAGCCTCACACCCGGATTAGGAAGTGGGTGGGGCCAGTTCTCCCTAGAACCATCCCCATGGCCTGTTCCCTGGTCCAGGCAACCTTATGTGCACTCTGGGTGACCAGATGGCCCCCACAACCTGTGAACTCTACAGAGCCTGGGTCCACAGTGACTGTAAAGTGTGATGAGGGCTCCTCGGAACTGTTTTATGCCATGCTGGGTGACTTGGGTCTGCTAGTTAGTCTGGTTAGCTTGCTGGTGGCCTTCCCAGCCCACCTAAGTGTCCTTCATCCCTGCGTACATGAGTGCCTGAAGCAAAGACATACTAGCCATGCAGGTCTTTGCCATCTTGGCATCAGGAGCAAGCCTCATATTCTGCCTCTTCTTTCCCAAGTGCTACATCATCCTTCTCCATCCTGAAAAAAATACAAAAGAACAAATGCTTGGCAGACATCATCTCAAGTGAGAAAATCAGTAGTGAACGGTAAGGAGTTCCACCTTCTCAAGGATGCCTTCCCTAAGTGCATCAACAGGAAAATGCTCCTTCCTCTGAGCCTTATCACACTCATCTGGACCCCTCCTTTTTACTTAGTTGCTTCTATTTTGTATTTCATTCCCTGAGAGAGAGATGAGACATGTTTGCAACTAATATCATCCTTGATGGAAACATCTGGTCTAATTCATCCTGTGACCCTTCAGCAGCCAGCCAGTGCCTGGTGCAAAGAGGAGACAGAGTAGTTGTTTGACGAATGAATAAATCAACTTCTGCAAAGTTAGCATTGGAAGAGATCTTTGAGGGGAGGCAGCAAGGTAAGATGTTACAGAAAAACCCAAACGAACTTTTTGGCCAACCCAATAGAATGGTCAAAAGAAGTCAAACAGACCTGGCTCAAATCCTCCGGGCTCCTCCATGTTGTAGTTGTAGGGACTTGAGCATGTTGCTTAAGCTCTCTAAGCGTCAGTTTCCTCCAGTGTAAGATGAGACTAAGCCTTTCTCTCTAGGTTGTTGTGATAATGAAATGAAAAAAAAAATGTGTGAAGGTTCTCAGCACTTATTAAACACTCAAAAGGTAAGTATATAAAGTCATCAAGTCCATCCTGTCCTTTTACAGATAAGGAACTGATGCCAAAAGAGGGGACCAGTTAATCCAAGGCATCATTGTGCAGATGTTAGGAGTCAGATGAGTAAGTTTCAAGCCATAGCACTTCCATTTACTTAGCTATGTGACTTTGGGCAAGTTACTTAACTTCTCTGTACCACAATTCCCTCGTGTGTAAAGGAAGATAACCATAGCCCCTACTTTGTGGGGTTATCAATGAGGAGTAAATGATTTAATATTTATAAGGCATGTAGAATATTACTCAGCAAATAGTAAGAGTATTTATTAAATAATTCAATTAAATTATACATAATGGTAAACCTGAATCTCTTGATGGATTGCTGAGTTGCCAAAACTTTTATGAGACTGTTGCTAGAAGCTAGGTCATGGGGAGGGAACTTCAAAATGGCTAAAGTATGGTCTTTACAAGCAAAGAGCTTGTGAGCTAGCATTTCCATCCTAACCTGATCAGAGTGTACTAAATGTGTCTATTGTGAAACTGTTTATAAGAAGTAAATAGAGAGTAGCCAAGAATACAGGGTAGGAAGATCCTGAGCTCACCTCCTCCCATGGGCACACCAAAATTACCACTATTTACAGAGCAACTATTGATGAGAAAGACATGAAGACTAGCAGAAAATATCTTCTACAACTAAAGTTACAAAGAAGGAACCATGACAACACAATTAGGAAAGGCAGAGACATGGTATAATCAAGACCCATACTCCTACATAGGTGACCCACAAATGGGAGAATAATTACAACTGCAGAAATTCTCCCCAAGGAGCGAGGGGTCCCAGCTCCACATCAGGCTCCCCAGCCACAGGGGTCCTGCACCAGGAAGATAAGCCCCCGGAACATTTAGCTTTGAAGGCCAACAGTACTTACTTTCAGGAGAGCCAGAGGGCTGTAGGAAATAGAGACACCACTCTTAAAGGATGCACACAAAATCTCACATCCTCTGCAACCCAGGACAGAAGGAGTAATTTGAAAGTAGCCTGGTCAGACCCACCAGCTGTCTTGGAGAGTCTCTGAGACAGGCAGGAGGCAATTGGGTCTCACTCTGGGGACATAGACAGTGGCAGCAGCCATTTTGGAAGCTCATCCAACCATGAAAACACTGGTGCTAGTAAGTGACATTTTGGAATCCTTCTTCCAGCTTATTAGTGCCAGGATGCTGCCCCACCCACCAGCCAGGAAGCACCAGTCCTGGGACACCCCAGGTCAAGCAGATAGCTGGGCAGGGACACAGCCCCATCTACCGGCAAGTCAGATGCCATAGGACCCTCTAAAACCCCAGCTGCACTGGGACCCAGCCCCACCCACCAGAGGACCCAGGACCCGGCCCCACCCACCAGTGGGCCAGCACTAGCCCTGGGACCCCTGGGGCCCCATAGGCAGCCTTTGGACCCAGTCCAAATGAACAACCTAACATTATACCTAAAAGAATTAGAAAAAGAACAAACAAAACCCAAGTCTGTAGAAGGAAAGAAATCATAAAGATCAGAGCAGAAATAAGTGAAATAGAGACTAAAAGAAACAATAGAAATGATCAATGAAACTAAGAGCTGGTTCTTTGAAAAAATAAACAAAACTGACAAACCATTAGCCAGACTCCCCAAGAAAATGAAAGAGAGAGGGTTCAAATAAATAAATCAGAAATGAAAAAGAAGTTACAACCGATGCCACAGAAATATAAAGGATCATAAGAGATTACTAAAAACAATTATACTCAATAAAATGGACAATGTAGAAGACATGGAACAATCCCTAGAAATGTACAATCTCCTAAGATAGAACCAGGAAGAAATAGAAAATATGAACAGACCAATTACCAGTAATGAAATTGAATCAATAATAAAACAACTCCCACAAATAAAAGTCCAGGACTAGATGGCTTCACAGATGAATTCTACCCAACATTTAAAGAAAAGTTAACACCTAACCGTCTCGAGCTATTCCAAAAAATTGTAGAAGAAGGAATGCTTCCAAGTTCATTCTACAAGGCCAGTGTCACCCTCACACCAAAACAAGACAAAAGTATCACAAAAAAAGGAAATTACAGGCCAATATCACTAATGAACATGGATGCAAAAATCCTCAATAAAATATTAGCAAACTAAATTCAACAATACATTAAAGGATCATACACCATGATCAAGTAGGATCTATCCCATGGATGAAAGGATGGTTCAATATCTACAAATCCATCACTGTGATCCACCACATTAATAAATTGAAGAATAAAAACAGGATTGTCTCAATAGGTACAGAAAAAGCTTCTGACAAAATTCAACATCTATGTTGAATTTATGATAAAAAACTCTCAACAAAATGGGTATAGTGGGAACATACCTCAGAGAACACTTTTCTAAAGAACACATACAGATGGCCTATAGGCACAGAAAAAGATGCTCAGCATCACTGATATCAGGGAAATGCAAATCAAAACCACAGTGAGAAATCATCTCACACCTGTCAGAGCGGCTATTATTAAAAAGACGACAAGCAACAAGTGTTGAGAGGATGTGGAGAAAAGGGAACCCGTGTGCTAGAAGGAAAGAAATCATAAAGATCAGAGCAGAAATAAGTGAAATAGAGACTAAAAGAAACAATAGAAATGATCAATGAAACTAAGAGCTGGTTCTTTGAAAAAATAAACAAAACTGACAAACCATTAGCCAGACTCCCCAAGAAAATGAAAGAGAGAGGGTTCAAATAAATAAATCAGAAATGAAAAAGAAGTTACAACCGATGCCACAGAAATATAAAGGATCATAAGAGATTACTAAAAACAATTATACTCAATAAAATGGACAATGTAGAAGACATGGAACAATCCCTAGAAATGTACAATCTCCTAAGATAGAACCAGGAAGAAATAGAAAATATGAACAGACCAATTACCAGTAATGAAATTGAATCAATAATAAAACAACTCCCACAAATAAAAGTCCAGGACTAGATGGCTTCACAGATGAATTCTACCCAACATTTAAAGAAAAGTTAACACCTAACCGTCTCGAGCTATTCCAAAAAATTGTAGAAGAAGGAATGCTTCCAAGTTCATTCTACAAGGCCAGTGTCACCCTCACACCAAAACAAGACAAAAGTATCACAAAAAAAGGAAATTACAGGCCAATATCACTAATGAACATGGATGCAAAAATCCTCAATAAAATATTAGCAAACTAAATTCAACAATACATTAAAGGATCATACACCATGATCAAGTAGGATCTATCCCATGGATGAAAGGATGGTTCAATATCTACAAATCCATCACTGTGATCCACCACATTAATAAATTGAAGAATAAAAACAGGATTGTCTCAATAGGTACAGAAAAAGCTTCTGACAAAATTCAACATCTATGTTGAATTTATGATAAAAAACTCTCAACAAAATGGGTATAGTGGGAACATACCTCAGAGAACACTTTTCTAAAGAACACATACAGATGGCCTATAGGCACAGAAAAAGATGCTCAGCATCACTGATATCAGGGAAATGCAAATCAAAACCACAGTGAGAAATCATCTCACACCTGTCAGAGCGGCTATTATTAAAAAGACGACAAGCAACAAGTGTTGAGAGGATGTGGAGAAAAGGGAACCCGTGTGCACCGTCAGTGGGAATTTAAATTAGTGCAACCACTATGCAAAACAATATGGAGATTCTCAAAAAATTAAAAATAGAACTGTCATATGATCCAGCAATTCCACTCCTGGGCATTTTTCTGAAGAAAATAAGAACACTAAGTCAAAAAGATATGTCCACCCCTATGTTCATTGCAGCATTAGCTACAATAGCCACAATATGGAAGCAGCCTAAGTGCCCATCAGAAGATGAATGGACATGGACTATTAAAAACAAGAGTAAAAAGGTAAATGTAACACTTACAAAATAAAAATCTCATGCTACCCGTTCAAATTATGTCAAGGATATCAAATTCAAAATAAACAAAAAAAGGTAAAAAATGTAAAGGTGGTCTCCCTCCAAGCCCTAAGTTTGCTTTCTCCCCTTGACCTTTTCTTTTTTTTAAGTTAATTTTTATTGGAGTATAGTTGATTTACAATGTTGTATTAGTTTCTAAAAAAAAAAAAAGAAGATGATGAATGGATAAAGAATAAAGACACACACACACACAAGAATATTACTCAGCCATAAAAAAAGAATAAAATTTTGCCATTTGCAACAACATGGATGGACCTAGAGGGTATTGTGCTAAGTGAAATAAGTCAGACAGAGACAGACAAATACTGTATGATTTCACTTATATGTGGAATCTAAAAAACAAAACCAATGAACAAACATAACAAAAACAGAAACAGAGCCACAGATACAGAAAACAAACAGGTAGTTTCTAGAAGAAAGAGGGGTGGAAGGAGGAGAGAAATAGATGAGGGAGATTAAGAGGTACAGACTTTCAGGTACAAAATAAATGAGTCACATGTACGAAATGTACAGTGTGGGGAATATAGTCAATAAGTATGTAATGTCTTTGTAGGGTGAAAGATGGTAACTAGACTTGTCATGGTGATAATTTTGAAATGAATAGAAATATCGAATCATTATGTTGTGTACCAGGAACCAACACAGTGTTGCAGGTCAATTATACTGCAAAGGCAAACAAATGAACAAACTCATAGAAGAGGAGATAATATCTGTGGATACCAGAGGCATGGGGGAGGGGGAGGGGGAATTTGATGAAGTCAGTCAAAAGGTACAAACTTCCAGTTATAAGATAAATAAGTGCTAGGGATATAATGTACAACATAATAAATATCATTAATACTGCTGTCATGTTATATATGAAAGCTGTTAAGAGAGTAAACCCTAAGAGTTCTCATCACAAGGAAAAAAAAATGTTTTTCTATTTCCTTAATTTTGTATCTGTACGAGATGATAGGCATTCACTAAATTTATCGTGATAAGCATTTCATGATGTATATAAGTCAATTTTGTGCGGTACACCTTAAATTTATTACAGTGCTAGATGTAAATTATATCTCAGGAAAGCTAGAAGAAGACAAAAAAGAAGTAAATAACCTGAACCTGCTCTGGTTAGCTGCTTGTCTTTGGGTAAATGAGGAGAGGTAACTGTCACCCATGCGCTAGAGCAAGGTCTGCTCTAAATGAAGCCCCTCCACTTCCATGAGAGTGTGGGGATAATGATTAATCCCACAATAACTGGGCATATATTAATTAAATGATAGCGCTCCTGGACTGCCCCTGGGAGGGATTCAGCAACGAATGGTGTTACACAAAATGTCTCAAGGTATCAAGGAATCCATTTTTCTGAGCAATGAGATTCATCTTAAGTTCCTGCCAAAAGGGGTTTAAAATGCTCCCATCTTGGGCTTCCCTGGTGGCGCAGCGGTTGAGAGTCCGCCTGCCGATGCGGGGGACGCGGGTTCGCGCCCCGGTCCGGGAAGATCCCACATGCCGCGGAGCGGCTGGGCCCGTGAGCCAT